>NW_010406404.1:0-43646 GCF_000710305.1 Buceros rhinoceros silvestris | reverse complement strand
GGGAAAGAGGTGTTTGACACAGCTGGTAAAGACAGCTGTATGAATTAGAAGTTCATATTTATCCAAAAGAGGGGAGAGAAAAATCTAAGATGAGTAAATTCTTCATTTAGAGTATTTAGGAGATTTTAGACTGTATTTACGGGTTCATGGCTGCCTCAAAACTGGCTCAGACTGAAATTTATCAAAATGTGTTTTATATAGTCACAAGCCAATACAAAAAAATTGCTTAAAAAATCTAGCGTAAATGGTTGTTTCAGGGCGAGAAAATAAAACACTCCTTGCAGTGTCTGCACCTGCTCTGAGACAGAATTTGAAAGCAAAAATGATTTATAAATGGAGAGAGACTCATTGATTTTTCTTTTTCTTTTATGTCCAGAAAGGAAACAAAACTAGTGACAAACTGGACTAAAACCATTATTTTACTTTCAGCAGACGAAGACATGATTTATGCCATGCTTGGGGTACATAAACATGCTACCCAGAGCACATAGGGTGTGGTTCAGACCTTATGCAAAATTTCTACTTGTGAAACTTAACTGATTTAACAGATACTGTGGGGTAAACATCAAGCACAGAGCTTTAAAACTGGCACTGTAGAATGACAAAAAAAATTAGGAAATAAATGCGAAGATGTAAACACCAGTGTTAAAGAAGAAATAAAATCACAACTGTTCGGTTTATTTCAAAATGAACCATAGGGTTATGTGGTTAACTCGGCTCCCACTCTTTCTGGATCACATATTAAAATGAATCCCAACAGACAAAGTGTTAAACTCTGAAGATACTTCAAAACCAATATCCAGACCTTTTCAGACTTTCAAGAGAAGTGTATTTCAAAACCAAATGCTCTCCCCCACTAATCCCTTTCAAACATTTTTAGAGCTCCCTGTAACATGCCAGAGGTTTTCAGCTTTTCTCATGTCTTGTCCAACACACAGGTGCCAAGCAGGGTAGACCCTTTTAGCAGCAGTGGTATGGTACACTGCAGAGAAGTTCTAGCGAGTCGTCGATGTTTTCCTCATGGCTGTGCCACCATGCACGTGCCAAGGTGTGAGCGGAACACGTTCTGCAGTCAAGAGCTAGGACAACACAAGGCTGCACACAGGTGGTGTGACTGCTCACTGGAACCAGTGGGTAACCACCCTGGCACAAACCACAACACCACTTCAGGTCTTCTCTAAGCCACCCGTACTTTAATTAAAATGCTGACACCCTCCTAATTACAGAGGTGAGAGCAGAGTCCCTCTCCTATTCTGATCAAGCAGAATGAGCATAAACATGCAATTGCATATGTTTTTATTTACATTTGTGGAAGCAATGAGGGGAAGCAAATACTTTTACAGCACACAAAACAAGCACACTGGCTTTGCACCAGCACAGCAAGACAAGACCTGTATTTTTCCTATTTTCAAGTGTGAAAACATTTGGTTTAAATAGTTCCTTGTATGTTCCTGGTATGGCAGACTAACAAAATGTCACCTACAAGCTGAAAGCAGCTGTAACACTTGTGCGTCTCATGTACTTCAATGGCTTTGGAAGAACGGAAATATAATTTATTATAGCCTATTTAGGTCTGCAACAATTGCCCTTCTAAACCCAAAGGAGAACAATGTAATTGAATCTACATGCCTTCTTCCCTGCAAAAACCTCAGACAGCCTCAGGCAAGAGCTAATACAGATGTAGTACAAGGCATTAAGAGAGCTGGATGCTGTAGCTAGCAATTTTCCTGGTATTTAACCCAATCTATCGCTCATCAGGAAAGCATTTAGTGCAGTAGTCAGAGCGAGACAGGCTGACACGGAGCACAAGCTACTTAACTGTCCCCTCCGGCGATTACACTTTCTCAACCTGAAAGTCATGTCAAATTAAACAACTACACATTGACTTTTCACTTCTATAAACATTAAGGTATGATTGACAACTCCTGGGTGCTATAAGACAGTCATTATAATCAGCCAACATACTGTTAGCTTATTTGTAGTGTGTTCCCCCTGCCCTATTCTGAACCATTTCCTCCTGGACTATTTTTACAGTGCTCTATAGGTATCTTTGCCTTGATTCTTTGCAGAGTCACTGTAACAAAATACCACCCCCACCCACAAGACCTTTGTATGTATGTGAGAAAACAACACAAAATGAAGTGACTTGACTCTGTATACAAGAATTTTTTTTTTCCTTAGTCCAGGCCAGCACTTACCCATTTAACTCAAATTTGGAGATGTCCGGGCAGCAACAACTAGATGGTAGCACTCCACTAAATACTGTTAAGGGGGCACATTTCTGGTGTATTTTTCCCAATTCCTGTCCTAACTCCTGGAATTCTCTTTCAATCTAGGGATGACAGACACTGCAAGAGGGAAGACTCACCTACAAGAATGGCAAATTGAAGGATGAACTCTCTAACACTGTTCCGTATTTGTAAAGAACTCAAAGCTTCCTATGGCTATTACAGCATCTTTATGTCAAGGCACTGCTTACTGTATACATCTGAAGACTGCAGCTTAGTAAAGGTACTAGAAACTGAACAGGTACATAAAGCAGTCAAGGTTGTGAAGAAATACGTCCCTTTGATATATGCAACATCCTGGTGCATGAAAACACTATATTCTAAGTGACAGCTTTGCTCTTCATCCCTCTAATTCATAAAAGATGCCCAAACTTTCTCCCCTCAAAACAACAAATAAAAATTTGTAAACATTGTTTAACGCTTCTGCCCTCTCACCCCCCCAACATTCCCAACAAACGTCACTGGATCCTTTAAAGCCTCTGGTGAAGAAGTAGGAGAGATTAATACTGTATCATGAAGCTAAATATGAATACAAACAAGTCTAGAATGCTATTGCTATGCCTGGAAGCCTCCATATTTACATGATTAGTGGATCTGAAGCTTTACCTTCATACTGCTTGCAGTATACTGAAAGGTAAACTTCACAGTGTTGTTTTTTTTAGAAAAACGCAGTAAATCAACTAAATAAAATCAGTAAGCCTATTTGTGGAAACTTTTCTGAGCTAGTAAAGTATGATTTCACTGCAGGATTAGTACTCAAAGTAAAAACAACTACAGGAGCTGAAAACAGCTGAAGAGGACAAATGAAGCACAATTATCTCTCCTCTCTGGTAGTACCAACTGCAGTCCCATTCCTTTTTCCACTTCTGAACTATATTTAATACCCAAGAATGGGTCTCAAGAAGTCTAAATTTAAATATAATAGTATTTCAAACATCCCATGTCTCCCTCTAGTTGAAAAGACAGAATAATAAAACCAAAAGATTTCAGTGAAGAGTCCAGAACATGCCAGCTCTGTTTCAAACACAGAAAACAAAGCCATCACAGCACTAAAGACAGTGACATATAACTTATTTTCCAGGTTTTACAATAGAGCACTGAAATAACAACATCACAGGAAGCACTTAAAAACTTTGCTGGTCTATTTCCAACCTTTTATTTCTTTTTAATGAGTTAATTGCCACTAAAGTATCTAACTTTCACTTAAAGCAAGTCACTGTCCTTGTCTGTAGGCCAACCAACACAAAGTGCTTTTCATTTCATACAGCTATCAATGTTTAACTCCAGGGATATTTCTGAGACTACGAGATCTCCAAGACAGCAGATTTATTTCCAGACTCAGTCTCAATTTACTCATACACAAAACGTCTGCATTGTATTTTGTAGAGAATTACACAATTGGACAAAGGCACCTACTCTTTTATCTTAGTCTCAGTGACCTCGTGTCTGTCCACACTGGGGACTAAAATAGGCAGGGAGACCACCCATCTGCCATCACAGCACACAGCCAGATGTACCAGTAACTTTTGCAGTTTCTCTGTTTTAAGGTTTCTGGGTAAATTTGCCCAAAATCTTCTGCTCAGAGTTTCATCTCCCAGGTTCTGGGAGACACACAAAAACTGCATCAAAAACACCCAACCCAATTGGCCTTAGCTTCATTTTGGTGGTTGCCAGTCAGCTGCATCATCTCTATATCTCAGAATCAGCCTTCTCCAGCTGAGCTGCTCCAGCAGAGCTCTGCCTTACCGGAGCTCATCTGCCCACAGGCTGCACCTACATGCACCCCCATCCTCCCAAAGGCAGCACACTAGCGGTATATAACACACTCACCTCACGGGTCCTCTGGCTTTGCTGTTGAGAAATTCAATGTTAGCATCTTCTACAGCAACCCTAAAAAAACCCAATTAATCTAAATCAAAAATCCCTTGGGGAAAATTCCCACTCTGTATTTCTAGCTAGGAGTCGTAAATCTACAATAATCAAAAACCTGTAGTTTCAACAGTACGTTTTGAAAATAACAGGCTACTTAGCTGAAAACCTAAAGCTAAAATGCGGCACTTCCAACAAAATACTGAAACGCTTTTTAAGAAATAGTATAAAAATAAGGCAAGGTCCCATCAGAGAAACCTGCAATCGAACATGTGCAGTGTTTGTAAACAGAGTATGTGCATAGCATATATGTATCCATATATCCATGTATATATATCTCTATATCGATACAGGCACCCACACACAAGTATAGGTATGTGTAGATTATATATATTATATATATAAAGCTAACTTTGAGTTCTCAGAAAACAAAAGCTATCCCCATATAACAGCCAAATTCCTACATAACTCAATTTCGACATCTCATCTGGTGTGAACTGCACTCATTCCTAGTGTAAACCCCAGCGCGCTCTGCAATGATATACTGTAATGTCACATCGCAATCTGGATTTACTATAAAAGGCTGCTGACGAGTTTCAGAGCAGTAAACATTGCTGCGAGGTGTATTTCACACTGAGCTGGTTTTTATGAAGAACACTTCACCGCCCAGCCACGGCACCCAGATGATGAATGGTGAAAGATGCATGACAAGCTTCATCATTGTTTGTAAATCTTAACTGTTCCTGCTCACTAACTCTGCAGGCAATTTTCAAAGACAGCGGCCAACAGAAGGACAGCACAGCTTTCCTGAAGGTTATTCAACTCGTACTTGGCCTAAGCTATGCCTGTGAGGATCACTGGAAATAAACTCACCGGTTACACTGAAGCACAGAATTAAAAATGTTTGATGGGCAGGCATGCTAATGGCTGCTCAATTAAGAAAGGCCATTAAGTAGCCTTGGTATCTGTCCCCACCTTGCCCTGCAGGGTGACATACATCATGTGCAGGAAACATACCCTGGAATTATTTACACATGCAATATAAATATGCATATTTATAAAACAGGCAGAATGAATGATGGGCTCTCTGCTCACACAACATGATTCTCCTGTATGTTGTGCAGTTACGCACAGCGCTTGACCATCGTCCCTCAGCAACTCTGCCCACTGCTTGTAGGGAAGCTATTTCTGCTCTCTTCTGTCAGAAGCTTACCCTTGGGACAGGGTATAAGGCACAGAGAAAGGAAAATGCTGACAGCATGCAAGCATGGCAGTGGGGAGAAACTTTACCCTCCTTTGTTTTCCCTGACACCATTCTGGTGTGGGAGCAGCACCATGGACTGCCACAACCTCTTGCGAAGAGTCACAATTTGGCTTATCGCCTCCTTGCTAGAGGCAACACCAGTCTACACTGCTCCTCACTACAGAGCTTTAGTAATGCTGACTTTTTCTTATCCGTTTTTTTCTCTAGAGATCAGTAGCAAATGCTTCTTTTGCTAGTTTCTCACAATCTGCAGAGGGTTGATTTATAAGCAGAAGAAGCTGCATAAGAATTAGCTCAGATGCAGGCTCTCACTTGAGCTGCAAAGTCGGTGTGAACTGTGAGATGCTCTATGCAGACCCTGATGCACAGAGAAGGTTACAGCTGCATATGGAGTGAGTTCTCTCTTCTCTTAACCAGTCAAGTTATGAAGATGCAACTGCACTGAATCAAAGCAAAGCAAACAGGCAAGCAGTATCACTGTTTGCTGCAATCACAAATCATGCCTGGGTAAGCTCACTGTTATCACTATCACCCAGACAAGATGTCTTTATTTCTTTTAGCACTTTATGGTAAAGTTTGTTTTACTGTTAATGATTTCTATCAGCTTCTTGCAGAGGAAAAAATTCTGTGTCCAGACGTAATAATATCAAGTGTCAAAGCCACATCAGGTGTAAAAGGAAGCAGCTCAACTGATACTTCACTTTTCAGTGAAGTACCCAATATCCTTTGAAGTGTGAGGAAAAAGTCTCACACAGCCTGATCGGCTATAGTAACATCATTCGTCCCACACAAAGAGCAGCTCAAACAAGCAGATAGCAAGTCCAGTACAGTGGGTATAAAACAGTGGTCTCTCACATGTGGCTTGCAAATGTTCTGAACTGCAAGAGGAACTGAGAGGAGAGGAAACATTCCTCTGTTAGCAAACATAAAGGAAAGAGGAAAGGTGTCTGGGGAAAGCAGAGCCATTACTTTTCCTAGAAGAGCACCCTGGCAGGCGCTTGCAGAGAGATGATGATGCCCAGCATGGGACCTAGCACTGTCATGTGCACTCTGCGGCATGCTATCAGGGTGGCATCACTCACCCCAGTGCCTGCTCTCTGCTGCACCCTCAGTGAGGTCCGGTAAAAGCGAAGCGCACACATCAAAACAAGTTGTTTTCAGATTGGGATTGATGGGACACCCAGAACTTCTTTTCATAGAAGAAAACTCAAAAAAGCAGAGGTTTTGACAGTAGGTTTAAATTTATTGTTTTGGGTCTGCACCTGACGTGCCCACCACTTCACTGATTTGATTTTCATCTGAATAGAAAGACAGTCCTTGAACTCCTGTTTTACCAACCCAATGCCTGCAACAATCACCAAAATGCAAGTTTGAATTTCAAAAACCCTGCACCTTTAGATTCCCACAAAATATTACCGTACGGATAAATGCATCCCGTGAAAAAAATCCCTTTCTTTGACCGCTTAGCGGCCATCTGGGCTGACCCCCTCATGAGCTGATGTGGTTTTGCTGGTGTGGGTGGATGGAATCCCACCAGCCTCTGCTGAGGGTTCAGGCTGTCCCACTCTCTCTTACAAATGAAAGCACTCACACAGTTTTCATGGGAGCTTAGCATTCCTCCTAAGGAGTGCTAAGGCCTCAGTCCAGAAATATCTGCATTTTTACAAAAACAGATTTGTTGGAAAACCATCAAAAATACAACTTGTTCAGCTGGACCAGCAGCTTCCCCCAGAGCAAACAGCAAGGGCTCATCAACTGCCCTGGCATGAATCAGCAAAACTCGTGAATCAGCAGAACTCATGAATCAAACCTGTAACTCTGCAACTGTCCAATGAAAAGTTGCTTTCCTACACATACTATTTGATTTCTCCATACTTTTGAGTGAGCATAACATAAAGGTTGCATTTGGAGAGGAAATCACTAAAATAAGCCTTTTAATCAGGAATAAACTGAAGCAGAATGGGAAATTTCTTTTCAGGAATTCCCTGCAGACCTTATAAAGTTATTTTAACATCAGTCAAATCTTCACCAATCCAACCTCATTTAGAACACGACCAATAATTTACAAAAAGGCTGCAATATATAGAAAAGTAAGTTACCAGAGCTCATACTGAATATGTTTCACATTCTCAAATGCATTTTGATAGCTGCTGTTACGGGGTGAATGAAATGCTGAAGTATGAATGTCACAAATTAGGGTTAGTGATTTGCTCAGTTTAAAAGACAAAAAATCCCCAAGTCCAACAATTATCTAGTCAGCTAAGCCGAAAATTCAACCTTTTCTTGAAAATGAAAATGACGTGTTAAAAAGGCATCTGTCTACAGAGGTCTGCAAAATGTTGCAACGTATATGCACAACCAGTGATGTAAACCATGGCTTGAAGAAACGCAGTACATAATCTGCTCGCCATCCTCATAAAGCGTGCCTAAGGGAGGCCGCACACAGCACAGTCACAGGAGACTCTAAGTAGCAGCAATGAGAATGCACAAAAAAGGGTAAACGGCTGTGCAAAGATCAAGCGACTTGCCTGCACTGACTGTTCAAAGTCTGCAATTTAGAATATTACCCCTTCATTCCTTTTGTCTTATTTTAAAATTTACTTCCAAAAGTTTGATGTGAGATGGACAGTTAGCTGAAAATACAGTCTTGAGTTTTCAGCAAACACTGTTTGCTCTTTCATCTCTAGGAATAGCACACTTTTGAATAGAGATCATTTGTCAAGCAGAAGATGTACAGATAGACACACACACAAAATATACAAGCTAAATATTGCTGAAGTGCATCACTTCTAGGAGCAAAATGTTATCCTCCTCTCAGTCTGCTGCTGAAACCCCTCCAAATTCACAGTGTATTTCTGCTGATGCTCTGCTGAAGAGATGCACAGGAAAGAGTAGAAATGGTAGCTCTGATACTTGACAACACCTGGAACTCTTGGGACTGAAACAGATACTCTTTAGCTTATGCAGACTGTTCCTAGCCCACTGATGGAGAGGAAATTTGGCTATTTTCTACTACTGTGCTCCACTTCCTATGTGCTTTATTAGTATCAGCATTTCTCAGCTGGCAAATAAAAAGCAGGGAGATTTGAGGTTTCTTTCTGCTTCTTGGGGTAAATTCTTAACCAGCCTGCTTTGCTGCAGTGCCAACTGTGTAACTCGAATGCTTGCAGGAAAGCAGTTCAGGTTCAAGAAACACAGTCTTAAAGAACTTTTGCATGACAGGACTCCTTCCCTAATCCTACAGCCAGGTGCCACCTGTGGCTCTGGAGTGTTACTCTTACCGACATTTCAAGGGCACAGATTCACGCAAAAATACAACAGGTAGAAAACCTCAAAAAAGGGGTATAATTGTGGTGCACATTAACCTGGTCTGAAAGAAATATTCCACCTCTCTCCTGACGGACACAGCATTCCTTGCATTCCAGCAATGCTTTTGCCAAAACAAAACCTTTCGTCTTTAAGCAAGAAGACTGTTTCCAACATGTCCTTGACTGTGAAACCAATGGAAGAGGGTCTTTACAGAGCTGCTCCAGTTTGGGCACGTTTCTCCAGTGAGTCAGCACTGTTTTCCACACAGCATGCAAGCAGAGAGATGCAAAGGTGAGGCTTTGAACACCGAACCTGGAAAAGTCTTTTTTTCACAACTAAAACTGGAGATACCAGTTATTTAACTTCTAGAAAGGACAGTAAAAAAACAGTTTTGAAAGCTGTTCTTCTGACAAAAAAAGGTGTTACCACAAACATTCTCCTTCATAAAATTATGTTTGCTTATTTACACAAAACTGTTGACCCTTTCTATATAAAAATGAACACTTTATATCAGTTTTTCTTATTTGTGTTTGGGAGGAGTTTTGGACTCCTGCTTTATGATTGAGCGGCAAACACTGCACTGCTCCAGTGCTTCACTGCTTGTGTTTCCAACTATCTTGACACTTAGCAAAATAAAAATTTAAATTCATTCAGCAGCTAGAGCAACATTTTAAATGCAAGCCATCTCCTTTACCACAGCATAGACACACAGAATAATTATCTCAACATTTCATATAATAATGATGAAGATGAGTTTTTATTCCATGCCAACTTTAAGACAAGATAACTATTTTAAAATTAAAAATGTCTGCAGATACAGGGGTGCTTCTCCTTTGCATACTTCTACTTGAATATTAAATTTTTTTTACCACTGCCCCAAACCTGGAAAACCACATAAGCAAACGCTCAACTTCTATTCAGTGAGGCACAGTCCTGACCCTGAATCTTGCTCTCTCAAACCAAAGTCTTGGTTTTTCTCAAATCTAAGTGCAGGAGGGGCTGATTCAAAAATCGGTGGAAGGTGCTATCCTGAAAAGGTCCCATTAAAAAAAAAAGTAAAAGAGTAAAAAAAAACAACTGTCAATGGGAATAAGGCACTTGGCTTTTGGAGGTGAAATACCCTGTTGTGATCCATTCTCATTCCTTCACTTCTTGCACAAGGATCTCTCAGTTTGAATTCTTGCAACAGGAAGACACACGTTAAAGCATGCTTTGCACGCACAGGGATTGATATCAATCTCTCATACATCTTCTCCTCTCATTGATCTTGCAGAAAAAAGGAGAGGAAAAGTCTTCTGGAAGTACAGAATACAAAATTCCTCTCCTAACCAGAAATTATTATACAAAACTTACAACTTGGTGATCTACGAGAGCCCTCTGAAAACATCCTTTTGCCATCTGTAACTGGTTTATCTTCTTTTTCTTCCCATTTTTTCCAGTTTCAGATGGAAGGGCAGCAGCTCTGCTTGGCTGGAACTAAAACCACTTTACAAAGAACGACTTAAAATTGCAAGGAGGTTGACGGATGGTGTTTTGCTGTTCAGAAAATGTCAACCCATTACTATATAAAAGACTCTGTAACATGGTACGTACAAATGTCAGAAGCTTCCCAAGAACTTTGAATCATTCATAAAACCTAAGAAAGCATATATTAGTGGTTCTCTAGCTCATCTCTCCTTCCTTTCAATATGACTGGTCTAAGAAGTTAGTTGACTTAACAGAACAAAATTAATGAAATAGATTGAAATACTGAGATAATACATGAACAACCAAAACTCCTATAAAGCTGAAGTTACAAATGAAGTGTGGATAATAGACTGCATGTGTTGTAAGACCACCTCAGATCTATGCTTTGGAATTTAATAACCATTTTTGTTAAAGATAAATGTTTCCAACGTTGAAAATTTGGCTGCAAAATGAGTTTTTTATTTTGACCTGTTGCTATTCTATAAGCACTTACTCTCCTGTAAAATTTTTGGATTAACAATACATAAGTCTTCACATACATCTTAAAAATACTAGTTCTGGGCTTGCTGCAGGAGTTATTAGGTGAGGTTTTACAGTGTGCATTATAGAGCAAGTAACATTAGATGATCCTAATGTTCCCTTCGGGACCTAAAAATCTATGAACTGTGTTGTTAGAAAGAAAGGGAGTCTCTGAGCATGTTTACTGCTTCAACCACAAAAAAGGAATGAGCAAAATGATTTGTTTATTTAGAACATGCACTGAAGTTCTCTTTAGCAAATAGCAACCCCTAACCCTGTAGAAACATGCCACCAGGCTTCATACATAGCAGTTAGGAATTGCACAGAAAAATTCAGCCCAGCAATCAATGGAAAAATGCGTAACAATGTGTCTTTTGTATGAGACAGCACTTGCAGCATGGGCTGTCAGTACTTTGGGAAAATGGACCACCCTCTTTAAAACGCAGGATCCACCACTCAAATCCTGCCGGCTGACTCAGCACTCACACAAATGACAATAAAGAGGCAAAAAAACCTCAAAATCTGTGAGGACTGTGAAAAGCATCAGAAGAAAAACGTCATGTAAATCAGAGTGTAAATCATGAACTAACAGTCTGCGAATTTTATTTTGTCAGTAGATTGAAAAAGTAAAAGCAGTCATTTCCTCTAAGAACATGCATAATGAAAGAGAAGATGCTTCTCTGAAGCCTGTTAAATGAGTATGGTCCTACTCACATGTTCACGTTTCTCACAAAAATACTGGTGCCTTTTTCACCCTCTAGCTCTCTGCTATGGAAAAACACTTCTTCAGAGTCTGGAAAACGCTGTTTGATCTCAGTAAATTACATCTCACTGCTTGTCGGTTTCTGATTGATGGTGTAACTTAGGGAACAATATCTGTGTGTGGAATACTGTCTGGAGAAGCAGTCAGGGATTATTGAAAATACAGTATTTATGCAGTTTAAAAATCAGTGGCACATTACATACAACTTTTTTCCAGAGTGATGAAAAATTACTGAAGTGCATTTGGGATGAAAGGGTATAAGGTCTTTTGTCTATTTGTAAGAACACTCAACTGGTAAGACTTCTTAGTGAGTTAGCAGTGATGGATGCAAGAAAAAGTGTCAACTGCAGCTGAGCATTAAGCCAACTGCTTCTCCAACCAATGGGCAGAAAGGAAGACGTCACTGTTCAATGGTGATCAGAGAAGAGGGAAGAAAACAAAACTGAAGAAAAGAGAAGGAAAATGAACCAAGGATCACTGATTTCTCTAAGCCATTTAAAACTACTGGAGAAGGAGGAAAACTCTAAGGTTTCACCACACCACAGCACGAGTTGTTTCTTCATCCATCTGATACGTCACAGTTTATTGGAAGACTTTCAGAAAACAGCCACTCTGAAAGACCAGCCACCTCCTCAGAATAAATCATTCTGGAGTTACTGAATTCAAGGGCTTAGTGATGATTTACACCAGCCACAGGTACGACTTTACACACACCCTGCCTTCCAAAACTTCATTGGGAGTCCTTCAGGTCCTATCACGACAAAACCACTGTTATTTTTTTATCACAACACTAATCCAGGAGACACCAAGACATGAGCCACAGAAAGGCCATAACTGAAAACAATTATGGAACCTAAGCAACATACATCCTTCCATCAGATATGAAGAAGATAAATTTCAATGTGCAAGTGCATCAAAGAAGTAAATGGGTGTGGATGCTTTTGCCAGTGGTGTGACTGTAAAAAAAAAACCAACCCAAAACACACACACACAAATTTGGCAGGTGTAAAGTAAGCTAAAAAAAAAAAAAAAAACCTTCCCACAGACCACCCAAATTTAAACTGCCTAACTCACTGATTGCTGCAGAGAAACCCCCACAAAAATTTGGGGGGGTGAAAAAAAAAAAAAAAAAAAAAAAAAACCTTCCCACAGACCACACAAAATTAAACTGCCTAACTCACTGATTGCTGCAGAGAAACAGCTTACAGAAGGGTTAGCTCAATTCCCGTAGTGCAGCTCTGCTGGTGGTAAATTCACCAATTATAGTAATCTGTAGGACAGCCAAGAAACACTGGATATGAAAAGACAAATTTATCTGCAGTAGTTTTGAATTAAGGAACATGGTGTGATGAGTTTGAAAGCAATCAAGGAAGCAAGTCTGCAAAGGGCTTCAGAACTTGGTAGAGATGCAAGAATAGTTTCCACTTGTGGTTCAGAAAGAAAAGGAGAGCAAAGGCTCAGTGGCAGGCCTGTGGAAAAAATAATGAAGTGCACTTCTGAGAAGAAAACTGAGGAAAGATAATTCTGCGGTGGGGACAAAGATATTTCTTTGTTCCCATGAAGGAGGCAAGTGGTAAGCACCAAAGATGGCACCTCAAGTGACCTTCTGTACAATTTGGAGACATACACAGGAGCAGAAAGGTATGACTAACTGCACTTCTGAACCACCAGACTTCTGAAGTACAAGCTCGCAGCATCTTATGGTAATAGCTCTACATTGCCATCGCACTACAAGCCTTCCAGAAAACAGCCACCATCTTGTAAACACCTACTCTCTGATGCCAATCTCCCTTCCTAGCAGCAGCCCAAACCTCATGGGTGCCTGTCCCAAGGCAAGGCAGTCCCAGACACCCCAGTGGGTGCACTTACCTCTCGCTTTCGACTCTGAGTAGGAGGGGATATCCTCAGAGGTCAGGATCTGGGGGGGGCATGTGGGAGTGCCAACCCCCTGTCCCAGGTAGGAAGCAGGTGGGTAGTAGGAGCACATGCGGTACTGGGAGCTGACGGCATGGCGGCTCTCAATGCCCTTCACCTGTCAAAGAGAGAAGCGCAACAGCAGCCTGTGAAAGCTGGGCCCCAGCACCACACAAGCAGCCCACTGCCCCACCTTCCCCCCCTACCCCCCAGTTTGAAGGAGGTCATGGGGGTGGATGGGAAGGATACATGGAAAGCCTGTAGCGGAGCCACAGCTGGACACCAGCCAGCAGGTCCACTGCATCAGCACGGTGCCCACCAGACAAGCCCTTCACTCTCCTGCAGACTGCAGCACTCAGAAATCAGTCTGTCCTACTCCAGTGCTCAAAAAACATCCAAATTGATCTCCTCAGGGAGGTGGCGTGCTTTCTAAAATTTTTCTTTTATGAAAGAACTACCGTCTACTATTATTCGTTCCAAAGCCCTACAATGTAATGTAGCTACAGTGCTCCAAAAAATGCAGGCAAATGCTTCACAAGTTTATGATTTTCAATGCAAAACGTTAACAGGTTTCCCTAAGTCTTTGGCGCACAGAATGATTCTATGATGGAAAACTTCCAGGCAGAGCAAAAAATACCACAGTTTTGAACCAGGCATAAAGGTAGCAGTGCCAGAAGTAACGCATGTCCAGCTACAGCATTAGATGTTGTCTTCACAAGCGGAAGTGCTAGACGGCATTTTCAGCTATGTCTCACCTCGGTTAGAGGAGCTCTGTCAGCTCCACTGCGGTTCCCTCGGGTCCCAGCCAGTCATACATGGAATCCTGCTCCTCAGCATTTCCCAGGCTGTGAAGCTCAGACAGCTGTCCCAGGCAGCTGCCCTATGCCAGCACACCCCCAGCATCTGGCCCTGGCAGAACGAGCCACTGTCATGTTCTGGGGAAGCAGCCAGTATGCAGTCACCTCCTGTTTTCCAGGGGTTCCCTTAATAACTCAATATTCATTTGGTATGTCTAGCTGGAAATAATGTGGCCCAAGTAACACAAAATCCTACTGGTGCTCTCTAATAAGAGAGGGCAACATCCTGCTTTCCATGTGGAGCCAGGTTTGCAGCGAGATTAAGTGCTGAGAGAGAGCAGTGCCTGTTTACAGGAAGCAAAGTGCCCTCTGCCCGTCTTCTGACAGCAGCACAGTCACATGTGCCTGCACATGTACTGAGGCATTGGCAGGATGTACTTTCAGACTCTGAATGCAAGTTTTTCTATTATAAATTAAAGCAATACTTCAATTTTTCTACCAGCTGCACCTTATGCATGCAGATGAAGTTCAACATGCTCTGAAGTTCCATCCATGATAAACAGTAAATTGCCCTTAAAAAAAATTTAAACTGTCATCCTCAGGAAGCCTGAACTCAAAAGAGCCACTGACATCCCCTCTGCTGCTCTGAAAAATGGCAGCCTCCTCCTGGAAACAGACATAGGTGTTCTGCACAGACTCCCTCAGCAAAACTGAGGCTGCCTCTACCCTGAAATTAGGGATTGGTAATACAAACTTCCCAAAAGCCATTTTGAATCTGCAAAGCTCAAAGCTCTACTTACTTGAGAAGTATGGGGGAAAAAAGTTAGCAAGCTCCTCTCTGCCTGCCATTCTGTACACACTGTTTCCCTGCCGCTGGTGGGGCAGGGCTGTGGGCAGCATTCGCAGTCTACACATGTCCACCCCTTCCTGCATACAACTGAGAAAAGGCCACCTGCAGGAGACAGCATTATTTCAGCTGTAACAAAATGGAGAGGCCACTCCCTGGCACTGGAACGACCACGTGCATGTTTCCTCTTCCGGTAGCATGGATGCGGTGACCTGTTTCCTTTCAAACCTTTTTTTTTAGGGTTTTTCTGCATTTCTTGAAAAAACAACTCACCTAAAATCTCTGGATGCAATGAATTATTACTACTATTATTATTAGTGTGTGGTAGCTGGCTAGCAAGAGACATGTTTTATAATCTTATTACCCACACCAAGTCTATGAACCACAGTTCGACCAACAGCCAGAGGCTTGGCTCTGCAAAGAATATGCTGTGTAATAACCATTGAAGAAAATCTAAAAGCTTTTGGGTTTGTTTTATTAAACTGCTTAGAATACACACTGCAGTAAATCTGAACCATAAGGTTTCCTTTTTATAGCGCTTAGCAATCCTATTTTACAGTAACAATAAAAAAATAACCAGTCATAAAAATTCTTGACCTTAGCACTGCACTAAAAAGGGGCTTAGGAGATCATTACCTCATGAGATGGGGCATTTCCTCTGTATTAAACCCTGCAGGTCTGGAGAGTAGTCCTTGCCCATTTTGGGGTGCAAGGGGCGGACCCTAGGGGGGCCCTGGAACATTCAGATTATTTCTAGCCCAGAGCAGTTTGGCCATTTGAACAGTGCAGCCAGGTGCCAGGTTTGGGATCCTTCTCTGGGTCCTGTCCTGGGAGAGTGCTGGGGTCCTGCAGGGATCACAGAAGGAGATGCCTGGGCCCTGTGGTTGTCTCCTTCTGCCTCCCTCACCTCTTCCAGACCTACAGTGAGGCCAAGACTGGAAAGGGCTAGGACAGTCCTACAAGCCACTCTGGTTTCTATCACCACAGGCTACAATGCCTCAAGATTAAAGCATGGTATAGGTGAGGAAGTGCTGTGGAATGGAAGGGCATGCACTTGCTCTTTCCAGAGAGCATGCTGAGGTCCTGAGTTGAACAGGTGAGTTGCTCACTTACAGAGCATCTCATTCCAGAGCAGATAGTGCCCTATCCCAGCTGCAGGAGTGATTCACCAGTACGTCACTGACTTCAGTGGGAGATACATCACTGGAAAAGAGCATTTGGCCTATTCAACATTTAAGCGTACTCCTAAAATTGTACAACACAGTGCACACAGTAACTTTTTAAAACATGTACTGCAAGCAACAGTGGGATGCTTATAACTCATGAACAAATAAATAAAGCCTGAATAAAAGACCATGCACAGAGTGAAAATTCTTTCCTTGCTCCCTTGTAAAACCAGTTATGGGGAATCAAGAGGCAGCTAATGCTCATCCACAAACAGGCACGCTGGAAGCAGAATTTATCCATCATAGAGCGAAACAGTCAGTGCAGCCCTACAGCACTGCCCAGCAGTGACAGAGTATGTAGCAAAAGCCAGGGAAACAAAGAAAATGCTCTTGCATCAGTTGAGACCATTCCAGTAAAAAACCTTTCTCAACAGCTGGTGGAAGAGTGATGTAAAGCCTTGCTCCTCCTTCCAAGCTCCTGGCAGCATCTGCATAACCTCTACACATCTTATTCATGGAAAAGAGCCAAGGAGAGGAAGTGGCTAGACCAGAGATGGAAAAAAGGCACGGCAAGTACAAGTGGTGGCTCACTTCTCCCAGCCTCAGAGACTAGAAAATGTTCCTGCCCTTCCCAGATGATTTATTCAGACAAAACATCACCTGGGTAATTCTCTTATTTGCCAAAACTGCCAGCCACTATCTCCTTGCGAGCAAGCCACTCTTACTCTTAGCAGCACCTTCGCATTTGACAGTTGATTCCAACTATGGGGCTTATTCCCAGGAAGTACAAGGAGGTTGTGGATGCTAATCCTGGGTGACAAGAGCTGCAAAAAATTCAGAGCAACAGAGAGATCAAAGAATTATCCTTGTCCTTTGCACCTCTGCCACTGGGTGTGCTGTGTGATCTTGGCCAAATCACTTCACCCTCTCCATCCAAGCTTTCCACCCCTCTGTCTCACCCATGACTCACCAATCGTTGCCTTAAAACAAAACCAGTAATTATGGAAACACCAGAAAAACTCTCTTACAGCCCCCTCCTTCTGCCTTGATCTCAAAAATAAAGCCAGCTTTAGGGGGGCATAAAATGGCATTTTGCATTTATGAGCCATTATTTGCAGTCAACAGAATTCACAGGTCAGTTTCTGGCATGAGGTGAGAAGGCATCCACTGGGCACCTAAGTGGAAATCCAGACATTATGAATCTCTGCTCTGTCACCTGTGGGCTGTGTGATCACAGGCAAGTTATTTAACACTTCCCTGCCTCAGTTTCCCCAGCTGTAAACCAGGGTTGCCATGTCTCTTACCTTGCAATGCTACTGCCCATAACTCGACGCCTCACAACTACTGCTGCATTCACACTGCCCAAGGTGGCTTTGTTTCATTCCTAAAACCAGCTAAGCATATTTTCCAGCACAAGGAAAAAAAATGAGTCTATGATACCCTGCCTTGACTTACTTTGATTCTAGCACAGAAAATACAAGAGACATCTATATCTGTCCCTCCCTGATAGACAAACTTAATTAACCTTTGCTATTCTGTTCCAACCTATTCTTTTAGACAAAGGCAGTGACCCGTAAACAATATGTTACCATCAGAATCTCAACTGCAGTGACACCTAGAGATATAGCCCTATCAGCAGTATCGGAAAATAAACCGCTTAGATTAGCTCCTCCAAGAAATATGGATTGCATTCATGTCACACATGAGCTGTCAGAAACATTAGGATACTTTTAGCATAAATCTGTAGTGTGAAGGGTATGTTATGAATACAGTATATAACACGCTGCTTACACATAAAATTAGGACTGTGTCAGATGACTTGCACATGTGTACATATTTACATACACACACAGAGAGATATTTTACGCCTATTTCTTGAGAGTTAGGCCGCACATTTCTGTAAGCAGGCAAGGCTTATTGGATGAAAACCTGTGCCAGAAACCAGAAACTGATTGTGTAAGTTGAAAAGAGCAATCTTTTTCACTAGCAAGCGGCTGTTCTTAACAGGTTCAAACTGCTTGCTGCCCTATCATGGTCACACTTTTCTGGATTTAGCAAATGAATGAAACTATCTTTTACTACTTTTTAAGAAAAATCTTAAAAAGCAGTTTCCTAACTCAGCAATGGCAAATAGTTCACTTCTAAACAGTAAATGTAATTCCCATAGTAGAAAATTAGTTAGAATTTCTCAGTCTGACCCTCGCCGATATTTATTTCAGGTTTTTGCTCTAAACTGGTTTGAGGTCTTGGAAGTGAAAATTATGGGTACACCAAGCCACATGAAAGACAGAAAGAAGGCAGAAGTAAGTAACGAAAGAAGGAAGGGAGGGTAAAACATCTGAATGTGACATTCTGAAATTTGTTCAAAACCTTCTGGCCAGCCTTAACCTTTCTTCAAAAAAGGATCCCTGGAGTTACCACCATAACAAAGAAAATGCAGCCACTGGTTCCCAGGTGTGGGTACATTCTGCAGTTTGCAGATTTTTAGTGGTCTGGCTATAGGAACCAGAATAGTTTTATCACTTTTGGGGGAGGATGCTGACTCACAAGGAGTCCTGGTTATCCTTATGCTGTGGGTTACTCTACAGCAGTTTCACTGCCAGCTTGGAGAATTAAATGTGATCAGATTCAGAAGTGTCCACCTAGGTCTTACTTTTGTTGTGGCAGAAAAGACTGCACTTTTCCCATTATTTTCCAGTTGTTGACCCAGTAAGACTGGTTTCAGAAGAACCAACTTCTACTATATACCAACAGGCTCTAACTTGCAGTACTAATATTAGTGAACTCGCTCAACTGTTATGAAAGCACATAAATTCCTCTTGTAATGAACAATTATGAGAACTTCAAAGAAAGGTCCAGATACTCACACAGAAATGGAGTGAAAGGACATGTCACTGCATCTGCTACGCTTCCTTTCCGACCTAAGCTTGTCTTTTCTTCAGGTGCAACACCAGACACACCTGATTATCTGCCTCAGAACTGGCAAAAGCAGCAGAATATAAATGACTGAAGGGGTCTCGACCAAAACTATCGTATTTGTTACGCTTATCAAATCATGATAGATACAGCTTCTGTGATAATTATATACAAATGAACAAAACCTAAACAGAAATACGTAAAAAAATTTGCACCTCTATGAATCCACTCAAGTACGCCAGCCTCTGCAAAGAACAAAGACTAATGAAATCTGACATTAATCTACATTAAAGATTCAGTGATTCAGTTTATTTGCCAAGGCTCAATGATGCATTAATCCTCATCCCATCCCACACACAGTCACACGTTTCCTCCCTGGCTTTTCTCCCCTGCCCCCTAAATTCTGAAACAGCAGACAGCTGGGCTGCTCAAGGCCTTGTCTGCATCCAGAAGTTGTCTTTAAGTATGCAATTCTCCATGTGTGGTTACAGTTACTCCAGGACAAGTGACTCTCCACCAACAGAACCTGGAAAAGGCAGGTCTACACTGCTTAAACTAGGACACCTTCCAGTTAGCACAGGTATGGCTTATATCAACCAAGAAACTCTCGTGTGGGCCCACAGCTTAGCCAGCTGCCCTGATTTGGTCACGGCAGGGACCGTGCTGCCATCATTTTGGTAATGAAGCAAAAATAAAAAACCTTGATCAAAACAGTTATAGCACTTCTAGTCACATGGGCAGACTCACTTGTACCAGGAGACTGGTTAAGAAAGTCTGTGCATATGAAAAATAAACCCAGTCAGTACACGTGGTCCAGCAAAAATCCCTGTGTAGATACAGCTACGTATTTCCTCTGAAGAGAATCAGCCTGCATAGGTTTGCCAACAAAACCACTTGAAGGTGTTACTTCAGAAGTAATTTCCTACCTGAGATACTCTGCTGACATGCCAGATTAACCCCATCAACCAAAAATGAAGAAGCTAAAGAAACAGTGGCACCTCACCTCATTACTACACACAAAAATGCTCAGCTTGCCTCAACTAATTCTCCCTCTGGTCTAGTAGTCAAATGCAGCATCTACAGAGCATGCTACCAACTAACCTAACTAAAAAGGTGTTCCTCCATGTATTTGAAGGTGATTGCAGTGAAGCCCATCAACAGACTGTGAGAGGAAAGCTCTCATGGTGTGGACTCACACAATAGAAGGAAGGCAGACAGATCTTTTCCTCACACACGTGAACACATGACAAAAAAGGGACATGGAATAGTACTAAATGCAGACTGCTGTAAAGCCTTGATCTTAAAATTCATGGACCTGCCAGCTGCTGCCCCAGGAGGCCTCTGCATTTTCAGAAGGACCTTTCTGTGAAAAAATGTGTTTAATGATAGGAAAACCTCACTGAAGATGATGTGTACTGATACAGCCATTTTAATCACTCTGGGCTTAGTTCCAGCTCCACACTATCAGAAGTTAAAATGCCCTTTCAGAGTTGGTGCCTGTGCCAGTATTGCCAGAGGGATTCTCTGTCAGCAAAGGAGACAACTGATCTGTGTCCTTCAGAAAGGAGGTTCTGGTGAACATTTTGTCTTTCATTGTTGAGCCGTTTCACAACAGAGCCTTTGCAGAAGGTAGACTGTCCTCTCTTGATGCCCTACAGAAAAGGTCTATGCTCTCCTCCCTTGGACAAGGGACATGGGGTGTACACAGACTCAGAGGGTGTAACCTCTCAAGCTCAATCTCAGACAGAAGAGCATCACTGCAGCCCAAGACCAAACAGCCTCAGGGTCACTGAAATGGCTCCACTTACTTTGCCAAGAATCCCCTGCCTTGGCAGATTTCCCCTTTTCCCAGTCTGTGACTGTTACTGAGTGGGAGGCCACAATTATCAAGTCCTAAAGTGAGAGGGCTTGGTTGGCTTTATACCCTAACTAATGAAGTACACAGAGCTCTGGTGCAAACCTCTCAGGCAGAGCCTGTAACCTGAGCTACCCCAGTCGAAATCACAAGTCCTGGAGTTGACACTGCCAGAACACACCACTGGAAAAATGCCACGTCACATTCAATTGACTGCCATCTACCTGCTGCTCAACAGCTTGGTTCCCTGGGTCATTTCAGTGCCTTGGATGTAAAGATCGAAGAACAGGTTCCTGAAGAGCAAAATCCTCTCAGAAATGACACCTGAAGTGACCAGGATGCTGTATTATGTAATTCAGTTGGACAGTTTTCCCAGAAAACAGCCCATAACATGCTATGACATAACTCAGAAGAAGAAATCAAGCGGGTGCCCATTAACTGTGCTTGCAGCAACCTACTTACATTTGTCATCATTGTTTCCTAACTGGGGACCTAATCACACTCTGGAATCTGATTCTAGTTTTACACTGCCATGACACCAGTAAACAGGAGGTCAGAATGAGGCCCAAGAAACAACTTATTGTCCACCTCACTCTTGTGCGTTACACCTTTGTAACACCATACCTGCCACTGTTTTCCCGACTGGCTGGGCATGTATGTTGCTGGGAGGCTTCGAAGGCTGTTTTTCATGGCCGACCCTACAATCGTACCCCCAGTTTCACTTGAGGAAGGCTCACTGGCCACTGCCATTTGGTACTGAGAGTAGCTGTACAGGTTGTTATAGTAAGGATACAGGGACGGCTGGTAAAAACTGCTGTAGTAGGTGGAGTCTACAACCAAATCAGACGTGCTCTCCAAGTGCCCTCTGCTGGGGATGGAAGGGATGTCCTGAATGAGCATCCGTCCCTCTGAAAAGAAAAAAAAAACATTATGAAACAAGAGGCTCCATGAAGACCATTACCTTTCACCTTCTGATGAGCTACTACTTCTCTTGAATGCTGGACGGAGAGTAGTAAATAGGAAGAGGTGGGAACTGGAAGGGAAACACAGCTGGATGTTTGGTGCAAACTTGAGTGGACTGACGTCCACTCAAAGCCCAAGACCACCACCTAAACACGCCGTAGACTGCAAAACAGGAGACAAAAACATTTGCAGGTTAAGACAATGCTCTGAGTCCTCAAGCAGCATCAGCTGATCTGATGATGATTTACACCAGCTAAGGATGCAGTCCCTATTATTTTTGAAGTGTAACAGTGTGCCAAGTCTCTTAACTCCTTGGAAGCAGAAAGGCTCTAGCTGCTGGGTGACCCCTTTCCAGCCAATGTCCTGCAGGTGAGAGAACACACATTTGAACGTGCCTCTAAAAAAGGGCAAATAGCCACAAGGCCAAGAGAAGCTGGAGTAGAGAAAGCACTGTATGATCAGTCAAGGTGTCTCAAACCCACATGCTACATCTGAGTAGCGAAGGCCTCAATCCTTGCCCAGCCTCCAATATCACAATTTCTCTCCTGTTTACCTACAAAATCACAGAGCAAATCAAGCTCCTGTGACACTGGCAAAAGAGGAGGAGGATGGGACTTGCTGCCCATCCATTCAGAATGGGTTGAGACCAGAGGCCAGCTGGCTGCACTCCCTGCAGGCAAAAGTCTGCCTCCTTTATTGTTCCGTAAGTTGAGGGTTTTCTCAGAGCATGTTTCAAGTTTTGTTCTTCTCACTCCAGTGTTAACCAGTACCTTGCAATATTTGCAAGGATGAAAAAAGAAAGTGCTTGCTGGTACTGTTTCACAGCCAAGCTCTGACACACTGCATTAGCTACATGGCCAAGTCAGACACAGCAAAAAACTGCCATAATCTTAGAAGATCTCACCACATGGAGAATACACATTTACATATTAAACAAGGGAGCAATTGTAAAGCCCACCATCCCTGCAGCTCTGATTCTAGGTTGCATCCCTGTAACCCTGTCCTGCACCAACCCTGAGAGTGTCTGCAGCATAATGATCCCTTCTGCAAGGAGCTCCTGCTCTTCCCATGATGTTGTCCAACTCTAACGTGGAGGAGAAGAGAATATATGGTTTTAAAAGCCTGCTGATGAGTTCTCAAGGGCTGATGAAGCAGCATGGACAATACACACATAGGCCCCAGGGAGGCATTGCCTAGTTCGTTTCGCATCTTTCTCTTGGATACCTAACTGCAAAATTAATATGGTGGCATTTACCAGCTTCTCAGAGCCATGGTAACAGCTTCCACTGTACTGTGTGTTAGCTGCATACTAGATCCAATAATAGGATTTACCAATTACTACTACTTAAAATACAAGTCTTTTTCACTTCTTCAGCTCAAATTAAAGCTCTCTGCAATCCGAAGGACAGTGTCCTTTTCTGTCACTAAATTATACAGTGCCCCCACTCAGCTCTTGCTGACATTTTCTTGACATCAATGAACTACATATATTTATTAACAGGGTGTTTTATGTCTCCTGCATCTGTTTTTTCTGCCCCTGAGCACTATGTGAGCGAGAACCAATCCAGCTGACCTTTCTCATTGAGAGTACCTCTCAGATTTGCACACAGAACAGAGGAGTCCGCAATGCCACAAAAGACCTTTCATAGTTTCATACTTTCATATTTTTATGGAATTTTGTTATTGCTATTATTCTGCTTCTAGGCAGGCCTCTCTTCAAGTCCTTTTGTCCACATCTTTGATAAAATCAGAACTTGGACCGCTACCACTGAAAAGCAAACAGTTCTGATAAATCACAGCACGAGCCTGACTCCCCTCTCCAAACTTAGCTCCTGAATAATGCTGTGGTCCAGTTGTTCTCCTTCCAATAATGCAAAACAGGAGCCAAAAGCAAAACCCTCCAACACGTTCCCTACTGGGATACAGATTTCACGTGAGACAGAGATATGCAAGGCAGCCGTCCACAGAACTTCTGGCAGGGCTAAGAACAGATAATACTTTCTGCAAAGAATGCTAGGACCAGGAAGATAGGGCCTCTTTGCAACTGCACACAAAAGGTGAGTGTCCTGAGTGAGCCACCCTGAGGTACTGGCAGCTAAAAGGAAAAGGGGGAGAAAGAAGCAGGTTTTGCTGCAACTTTTGGAAATACCTACACTTTCACTACACTTCCTAACACAGGACAAGATGAGCTAGGCCAGAACAGAGACCTGCCCATAGCTATCCACAAAATCATAGAAGCATCCTTGATGTCTCTGTGATGTCCCAGCATCTGGTAATGCTACAGCTACATCCTGATGAAAGAACACTGGTAGTAGTATTCTGCATTAAGTAGGAGAAAAAAAACACATGGTTTTTGCCCCTTCTTTTTCTGCCTCCTCTCTGTTTTGGGCCTGTCATCAGTTGTCATCCTTTCTTCCTTTATCTAGCTGCACAACAGCCACCAGCAGTTCAGTGCTCAGGTCCATATGAATCCACCAGAACAGTTCTCTGCTTTCCTTTTGCTGTTCCTCCACCCTCCAATAGCCTCTACAGTACTACCAGCTGCCCTCTCAAGACTCAGTATTGAGTGTGTAAAGCTGGCTCTTAAAGCCACCCCATGCATCCACGCACATAAATCCCCAGGCATTAGCAGCCTGGGCCATTTTCTCTTATAAACACCAAATTATGGAATCCATGGTCCTCTGAGCTGCAGCCACATCACATGGACGTGCCCCAGCAGGTTAGCAATAAAAACAGGAGACATGGGAAAGTGGAACATTCAAGTGAAGGGACAGACACAACACCCAACTTCATACAGACCTAGGACTCATAACAGTGTTGGAAAGACAATCAGAAGAGTTAATGTACCCTAGACCCCAATCCTCATCATGCTTCTAAGATGAAGAACTAGCAACATGTGTCAAAGAGCAGAACAAAGTTATCAAGTACTTCGACTCACACCTTCCCCCAAATTTAGGAGATGAGGTTTTCTTTAGCATTGTATTTTGGGACAAGTCTCCCCTTTTTTTCAGTAGCATCTGGAGGAGATGTGGTGCTTCACCTGGGAGAAGGGAGATATCTCATACAAGACATAGATTTGTACCATCTGGACTGTCAAGTCAGACCAGGACAAAGCACGCCATGGGTTACTCTATACACCTTGCAGTGTTCCAGCCAGCCTGAGGAAAGGATGCCTCTGGAGAGCTCCTGCAGGTCTTCAGCACGCCTGGCATCTAATGGTTCAAGGGCAGGTCTGTAGTCCAGCTCTACGCTCTTACCTCATCCAGCCCAGCTAAACTATGTAATCTCCTACTACTAATGCATACATCATATATATACAACACATCTAGAACATACACAACTGTAAATACATTAAGGAGTATTGCTGTTAATGGAGAACGCCCCGGAAGTCTTGATTTTTCTGAGCAATGAAAGCTGAGACAGAAAAGCATGTCAGACCAGCCAGTACCTATACGAGATACCTTCAAAGAAGTGCCAAGTGCCAAGAGGAGCAGAATTCAAGGCCAAAGTACCCTGCTAAACTGTTCTAGGGATAAAACAAGGTACTCAAGAGATATACTCAGAGAAGATTTCATGTTTATTGTATGCCCAGGGAGTTTTTGTTCTATCCAAGCTGGTTCTCTCCAGCTGAAGTTTGCTAGCCAGCTGACGGGCAAGCACACTGATTCTGGGCTGCAGCATCCTCAGGCATGGGCACCATTTGCAGAATGAGACAGATCTAATGGAGCAATGGTTGTAATAAGCTTTAACTAGCTGGGTTTCCTCTGGTCAGTCTTTGGCCTGTACTTGTAATTCTTGCCTTCTACCTACAGGCTGAACCTTCCACAGCCTCACCTCTGGACACTCAACAAGCAAGGCGTCTTCCTCAAGGAGGCTGTCAGCTCATGGCTGTGTTTTCAACCACCAAGGAGAGAATACCAAGGTTAAGAAAGCAGCTTTCAGCTGTTTTGTTTTGTTCCACACCGCTTCCCTCCCCGGCCCCAAATGTATTCAACACAGCAGAATGGCTCTGCTGGCAAGGAGAAGGTCCTCCCCTCCTCAGAGCTTGCCGCATTACCACACCTGCACACGAGGGGCAGTCTTGAGGATCATTGCTCTAAGTAGAGCAATTTTCGAGGGGAATTAAGCTCTCAACAAGGCAACTGCTGCCGTGCTGTCAGACTCCCACTCTACCCCTCCACCTGCCCTTTAAAACAAGAGGGCTGCTGCAGGAGCTGGGCTCACGCCTTGGCTATCTTCACCCTCTACACAAAAAACTGGCACAGGGTCCTGGGTCCTTCTCCTGCCACTAGCCACAAACTTCGACATTTTGCAAATTGCAAACAGGATGCAATTAAAAATATGGGACTGAACCTGTACAAGAAGGAACAAATTGCAAGAGCAAACAAAAAAGAGCATGTAAAATTCTCCTTCAGTTTTTGGAACACCAAATCGACAGTGTAGGGACTTCAGAGGCTCTCCATGGGTGAGCAATGCTCTTGCAGTGAGACAACAGTATCCCTTCATGCAGCTGTGCCCTTGAATCTCTAAGCTCTTCACCAATTCCTGTAGAGAACTGATGCTACTTTTTTTGCACTATGTACACAGTGTGAAATATAGCTCACTCTTTCATTGAAGATCAATATGATGCACAATAAATACTGTTATTGATCTTGCAGTGCTGTAGAAGACTCTCTAGCTCTATGGCATATTAATAGTAGTTAACCAGTAATTCATTTCAGGGTGGCTGGGATTTTCTTTTAAGGAAGGTGAGTTTTCGGGGTCAGTTACACATATGGGTCTTACACCTTCAGTAACTTACAAGGGACTCCTACCTTCACTTACAGAGCATGGTGAAAAACAGTGGCCCAGTCCTCAGTTAATGTAAACCAGTCTCAGACCATTTACTACAATAAAGCTATGGTGATTTACACAAATTGCAGATTTGCATGGCAAAATCAGTGCAGAAGCCAGCATATAGATCATTCTTCCCTTTCTTACTTTTTGGGAGGAGAGAGGAGAAATGCCAGGGAATTTACAGAAATTTCTACCATCATCTCTATCTCACGGATGCAAGCATGTTTTTAAGCATACACACCATGAAATGCAAACACTGAAGTTCTGTCTATAACATTCATTCATTCTGTATTTAATCATGAAGTATTTTCTATTCCTACTGGTACTGTTAAGGGCCAGTTACACACCTTATTATATACTGATAATAGTAATTTAAACATGCCTGGACAAGCCTCTGGTGTTGAAGTCAAATGGCACAGAGTCCATACTATTAGACTTGTTCAGCAACTAAAATAGGGTGGTAGCTCCAAATTGCCTATTGGGAATGGTTATTGGTCCACTCTTGGGAATCTGGGGGAGAGTATTAGTCAGTTTGGGACAGAGGCACACCAGGAATTGTTCTAAAAATTAGGATAGTACATACAGCCATGTATGCACTGCACTGTTCCATTTACTCATGTGGCTATAACAGATGATTGGTCCCTCTGACTGTATATTTCAAAAAGGAATTCTGTATATGCAGGGTGGCTATTAAGAGAATTTCACTGCCCACATTTATTGACATGAGTTCTTAAACAAACACCTATGGTTAGCAGTTTTTATTTCTTCTATGCCTACAGAGACTCTACACAAAGAAAGACATACCACTGAAAAAGTAAACCATGACTAGCTCAAGTGACACGTTTACTCAAGGAGCAGTAAAGCGTAGTCATTGCCCACTGGCCAGAGTTCAGCTTCTGGTAGTTTACATTTTCCTGTATTTTCAACTCAGAGTGACTGCCTTCATCACTGCAGTCAGATATGTAAGTGCTTAAGTACATCTATGCCATTAAAACGCCAAAAATTAATTATTCGGTCAGGAAACACTTCACTTTAGACCTCAAAAGAGTCTTGTATCCACACCTGACAATTTCCCCTTGCTCAGTATATAAAGCATCAGTATACTTCTATTAACCAGTTTGGCAATATAAAGTCTTGCAACACATTAGTTCAATTCATAGCTAGCTCTGAGGTCAGACAGTAGCCTTGAATGAGGCCGGTGTGAAATCACTCCCTAACATCATAATCAGAAACACTGGAACAATATGTTTCTCCCACTAGACAATCATGACAGAGCTATTTCAGATGTCAAAGAAAGCTGGCACCATTACTTACTCTCTGCTGAGACACTCTGCCTCCTGAGGAACAAAACCTGTTCTGCCTTTGAGAGGAGTATTTCTGTTCTCTTCCCATTCGAAGCTGCAGATTATCTTTGGTTCCAGCACTGAACTTTTTAGCTTGCTATAAAGTTAATGTGCTAGACAATGTTCATTCCAGGCAAGCCTGTGGGGCTGTGTATTTTCTGCCACCCCCCAAAAAAGGCCATTATCTGTAATTACCCATTACCATGCATAATTATTTCCTCTATTCTGGTCTATGGCCCCCAGGACTTTATGCTGTTACAGCTCACTGAATTATCTTATCAAATTTGTTAAGGAAGCTTTTTTGACCTTTTGAGCACTTGTCACAGCATATACAAAAGCCGGCAGTAAACTGTCCAAGCATGTACTGTGTCATTTATTATTTGTACCGTGAATAGTGATACCGTAAAAAATATTACACACTAACACCTTCCCTATTTCTACTTTCTGCTTTAGCTAAAACAAGCAGAGGAAAGTTAAGAGATGGAAGGGAATGGGAAGTGGCTGGAGTCTCTCAATGGGAACTTGACGAACATGACAGCAACACATGTCTAAGCCTGAATATAAGGCTCTAAAGAAGGTCCCAGCTGCTCTCCTCTACCATGGGACCTTTTGTGTTTCTCCTTTCTCTCCCCAGAGTCTTAATCCACCATTTTGGCATCCTTTTACACCCGTGTCACTCTGCTTTCACACAGAAACCCATTTAGCGCTCCTTCAGTAAACAACCCTTCCCACCCTAATTTACAGCTTCTGCCAATGCAGTACAGGTTCCTAGGAGACAAATTTGGTCCACTATGAGATTCACAGAGATTGTCTTTTATGGATACTGATGTGAGTGCGCAAAGGACCAGGTTTTCATCTCTAGTGCTCTCAAAGCTCCCAGCAAAGGACCAGACAACTGAACTGCATTCCAGTATCATTCGCTTCAGCTAACAGCCTCATCGCACTCTTGAGTCCACACACTATGTCCTCCTTCTTCATAAAGGCACTGGAACTAGACGGAAGCAGGGCTCTCAAGAAACAGAGAAGTGACCCCCCACATCCTGATTTTTGAAATCCCCTTAGTGCTCTCGATACACTCCAGAGGGTGCTTTATCTTAAAAGCTCTCTTTCAGGTGCTTGTATGTATAAAACTCTCAACTCACATCCCTATCTGAAAAAAGATATTTAAGAAATAATGGTTTAGTAAAAATGATAGTTCTAGTAAAAATAGCAAAGATAGCTGAGTAAAAAAAAACCAAAACATTTTGATGTTTTTAAACTGTGTGGTTAAATAAACTTCCCAAATACAAGAAAAGCTGAGATACTTTTCTGCCACCATGACAAATGAAAAGATGAAGGATCAGGTAAACACTCTGGACTAGAAGTACACAGTATAATTACTGTAGCACAAGGTATGCAGAATCAGGCCTTTCAGATCTTCCAGGGAAAGCCTTTTCCCTAAGTTCAGAGTGAAATAACAGGGACCCTGAACTCCTGAAAGCACTCCTGAATTCAGGCCCTGAGAAGGCTACCCGAGCCACTGCTGTCAAGACAAAACCCTCCTCCATGTTTCTCCAGTTTGCACACCTCTGGCCCATCACTCTGTGCTGGCTCTCAGGTAGCAGAGGTGGAGATCTTAACTGTGGAACAAGGAAGAGAGAGAGAGTCACCCTGCATTTGAGATGAGCCAGCAAATACAGGTGAAGAGCAGGGTCCGCAGAGCAAGAGGGGAGCATTCATTGGTAACCCTGTCCTAGAGCAGTTTCTGAGATGTATGGGGCTATCCTGCTCTCATTGACCTCTGGAAAACCACCTCTGCAGTCCTCCCAACTGTTTTGTACAGAAAGTTTTTGAGAATAGCATGGTTTTTCCTCCCTCCCCCAACTGCCAATGCCACTATGACCCCAACTCAAGCTCAAATGCCAAATCCAGCAGTTCTTTTTCATTCTTGTTCAGGACTGCCTGCCCAAACAGCCCTGGATGCCCAGCTGTGCTCTGACTAACATCTATTACAAGGCAGAGGTCAAAAAAATCTGTTATCAGCCTTATCAGACACGTGAGCTAAATGCAGCTGTGTCTCCAAGGTAAAGGGAATAAATCGCAGCCAAAATAGCTTATTGTCACTGCAGTAGCAATATTTCTGACCATACCTGAGGAATACAGATGCTCAGCAGATATGCCTTTCTTCTCAAAGCAGAAATGAGCATTCTTAAAAAAAAAAAAAGACAAAAATAAAAACCATGTGGTCCAACAACTCTGAGCCTCCTGCAAGCTTCTGGTCCCTTCTGGAGCACAGGGACTGATGTACCCCACCTCTCCTTTCCATAGCTATGCCTTGCTTGGGCACTTACCAGTTGCTACCATGCTTTTCATCTCATCTCACCACCCCAGGACAAAACCACCAGTCACTGCACCTGGCCTGCAGTGGCTCTCTGACAGTAAGGGCAGAGCTGGGGAGTCCTGCTTTTCCTGTACGAGCTTTTCCAATTCCACTTAAACTAGTCCTAAGTGGAACATCACATCTAATCAAGAACAACACTTGCCAGAAAGAGGCACTCTGGTATAAAAGTCAAGCAACAAAGATGGCACGTTTCAACAAAATGTAGGACACCCTAGAATTAAGGCTGTTCTTTGCTGTCTTGCTTGAGCCCTGAAGTGGACACTGCCAACAAAGCAGCTTTTCATGGGATTCTGCATCCACATGATGCTTCTGCTCACAATGTGAAAACCCATACCATGGAAATGACATAGAAAATTTCAAATTGAGCTGGTCTAGTCTGGGAATGGCACATGCAATTCCAAACAATCATATTAGGATTAATAATTAATCTTAGATGAGGGAATCACTAAAAGGCAAAATAAAACATGTCTCTCAGCTCATTACACGTTTTCTGGTCTTTTAATCATTCCTGCATCTCCTGTCTGAGCCCTTCCAAGTCGAAGCCCAGGTGTGCTGGTGCAGACAATGGCTGCCCACCAGCAGCTACAAAGAGAAACCTACAGAACAGTATGAACAGAGCAAACAAACGTGACACCTCTCTTGCTCTGTCTCAGCTTCCCATCATTTTTGGCTCAATGATGTTCCCGAGCCTGGTGTGGTATGTTTACTTAATAACTACCACCGACCTCCCTTCCAATATCCACTGAGAGCCTGCTTTCCTTTACGCACAATGTCACTAGAGAAGAAGTCCTACTAGTCCCCCAGGCAGCTCACCAGTTTCAGGTACAGAAGACACCTTCCCATCATCTTAGGTCTGTCTCAAAGGGCTGTACCATCCTTTTCCACTGAGAACCACTAACATTCAACGTAGTACCCTCGTGGCCACAAGTTGCTCTGCAATGACAATGTTCTTCAGGGACAGACTGCTCCATTTTTTACTTCTTGTATGGGTTAAAGTGGATCTTGTTTGCACATGACCAACCATCTAGCTCTCAGTGCACTTCTGTCTTCTCCACTGCTTGCCAGTCCATGCACCCTTCCATCACCTACCAAGATGACCTGTGGTGATTCCAGGCTTGCTTCAAAGACAACAATGGGAAAACAACACAGCTTACAATCAAGGTCCTTGTAAGACTTCTCCAGAAACACCAACCACATTAGATTCCCTGTTCAGACCTACATTTTCCAACTGACAGGATCATCCTTACTAAAAACATGGAACACATACAGTATTGGTTTTCTGTCAGTTCAGTTTCCTAATCAAGATGTCAGGGAATACAAAAATAAAACGCTTTGCAGAATTTGACTGCATCAGTATGTTACTTTGTCAAGCAATTTTGTAATGATAAAAGATTACTAACTTGACAGAATATTCTACCCATCAACTTCTGTTAATTCACGTTGTGTGAGCATACTTTAACTCTTATATCTCTTATAACTCTTAATTCCCTTTCCTGCACATTTCAGTCTGCTGTGGACTGTTCAGTTGTTTTCACAAAAACTGATGTCAGGCTGATGATTTGTAGCCACCCATCCTACCACACTCATTTTTCTTACATCACCTTTCTTCCAGACCTTAGGAATTTCTCCAGTGTTAACGGAAATCAGCATTAATGGACCAGAGAGATTCTCGGCCAAGTTTTCTGTTGGTTTTTGTGTTTTGGGTTTTTTTTAAATAATGCAAGTAATCCAACCTTCTGATTATAGTTACTGCTTGGAATAAAAGCAGAACGTCACTATCTCCATACACAGCAACATTTCTTCAAAGCAAAGGCCAGAAAAAATTATTAAGCATTTCTTCCTCTTCCACATGTAGAATTATTATCCTATAATGGGTCAAATGACTGTTAACTGTGTGTGAGTTCCTAAACACAACTAAAAAGCCTCTCAAATTTAAGATTTTAATTTTAAACTTAAGAAAACCCTACTTTTTTCAAAGGAAAATGTGTTTTGGGAAAAAAAAAACTCACCAAGGAGGGAGAAATCCCAGCCAAAAGACTGCAGCTTGGCCTAAGCTTCCCAGCCATACACACAGCCCCAATCCACCTCCTGCGAAGAAGACCTGAAATACCAGCACTGATTTCAATAGAACTGGAGAGGGCACATTTTGCTAACATTTAGTGCACACTTAATAAAAATGATCTGCTGCAAACTTTTAGCATGCAACTTAAAAATTCTCCTAATATGGCTGAAGAAAGAAAACCTACAGAAAATAATTTTTATTTCCACACTTAATGCAAGCTTTACATCCTCAGGAAGATGTCTATAGCAGCAAATTCCACTTTCAACATCATCTGCCACTGACTAGAGCAGAGTAGTTGATCTTTTTATGTGAGCTGGGAGGCTCCAACATGTTTGTTCACACTGAACTGAGACAGCAGGACTATTTACATATCTAAAATTATTAACATGTATGACAGCTAACAGTATCAGGATCAATAAAATTAGACCCTTTAAAAATTAGGATCATGAGAACAAGTGCCATTTTCAACCTTCAGTGTAACAGCTGGGAGTATGACTACTATGTGTGCATATGTATTTATACATGTTATTCTTCTTGAGACAACCTGATTTGAGAAAGAAATCTACACACATTTAATTCCTTGCACTCGAGACATGTTACTGAAGTTGTGTTATGCAGAGGCAAAACTTATAACAAATACAACTTTAAAAAAAATAGAGGAATAAAAGGGAAAGGTAATTAGGGAAGAAAACCAGATTTCTAGACAGTGATGGAAAACAGCCCAGCCACCTGCAGGCACAAAGAAGCAAATTGAGAGGAGGAGAAAGAAACTTGGTGTGGATTAAACGTGAAAGGATTTAAGTCATTAACAAGAGATCAAAGAGAACATTAGAAGGGAGGGAAGGCTTTACAAGCATCTGAGATAGCAGACCTTGGAGGAAATACGACTGGGATAAAATCGTTATGGCTCACACTAAAAATAATAAAGGGAGTAGGATGATGTTTGGAATTAGCTGGAGTCTATGCTTGGTTATAAGCTATATGATGAAAGAAATCCAAAAGGTTTCTGAAGAAGAAGTAACAGGAGGATTTTTTTACTCTGTGTACCTAACACGTGACAGAAAAACTGCTATCAGGAGTGGTAAAGAACCATTGTAGACACCCACTGGGTTTGGGCAAGCAAGCAAAAATCATATGCACGTGCATCACTTATGAACGTGCATCACTTCTGCACGTGATCGCCAGTGGATGCAATAACATTTGCACTCACAAAATCTGATTCCATGCAAATGCAAGTTGATCACTAATAAATTTTGTTCATGCACAACTGGTAAGACAGAAATGCACAGCAACTGGAACTACAGTGGCTTACATCAGCTGACATTCAGTTGTGCCTGTGACTACAGGCATCCAAGTCAGCTAATGGTGGCCTATGCTGCAAGCAGTAGAAATACTATGAATAGAGTCTAGAGAAAGGAGTTAAAAAAAAAAAATAAAATCATTAGGCATCCAATCTCATTGCAATTGAAAAGACGCTCAATGCTTAAATGACTTGCTGTAAGCTCTTCAAGAAAACACAGCACAGAAGTTTATGAATGATTTTTGTACCTAACAAGTACAAAATATTGGTGAATATTGGTTATTGTTCACCAACAACCTCAATGGAGTTATTTACATCTCCAGTTAAGACTGGCAGGTACTCCAACTCAGGAAAAAGTTTAGCAAAGTTCAGAAAAAAAAGGAGTGGGTAGGTGGGTGGGTGGGTATTAGAAAAAGCTTACGAAAAAGCATTGCTACAAAAGAAACCTAGAAAATTGCATTTTAGTCCCACCTCATTAAGTGCCAAATCTACCAAAAATGGGCCAACAGGATGAATTAGGAGGTTAGTTGATAAACAAAACAAATGAACACAGTCTTCAAGGTATAAGAAAGCACATGAAAAAAGAAAAAGCAAGAAATCACACCAGTGCTCAGTTAAGGAAGCGTGCAGTACTCCTTCACTCCCCACTTATATCTTTTCTAAATACAAAAAGAAAGCCCCACACACTAGATAAGTCATAATAACTGTTTCAAGGACACAGAAAGGAACGAGAGGTTAGCTGCAGATAGTGCAATAATGTGCCCACAGACAGAAAATTCTTAGTACATCCCCTGTTCCTGCTCCATCCCTTATCTCAGTGTTCATAATGACAACTGAAAAGTACAAGTCAGCACAGATAACTCTCTAAACGTGAATGTGCATATACAAACGCCAGCGTTATGGAGGAAGAGTTTCCAGGGCACAGTGAACAAAAGGAGATGACCACCAGCCACCTTGGCCTTTGGTGGGAAAAAAAATCCCTGAGGACCTGCATGCTAAGACAGTGCACAGGCAAAGTCTGTTCAGCACACAGTAAGAGCCACTTGGCAGGAACCCTGCTCTAACTGGCAGCTTGACATCTGGAAAACCCACCTGGTGTAAGAAAAGTCACATGGAAAGATTCTACAGCAAGCCCCACGGTGAAAGATTTAGGAAAACACAATTAAAAACCCACAAAACAACAAGAATTCTTTAGGGGGAGAAAAAGCTCTTCTGAAACATGAAAGAAGAATGGAAATACCTGCGGAGCTACCTGTGGGTTTTCGCTTCCAATCCTCCAGCCAAAAGACAGTCACAGAAGCCCTGGGGCTGAGCAGCATTACTCTCCTGAGGTAAGGAGGTTTGGGTACATCAAACCACCCTGCTTCCCTAACACTCTGCAGAAAGCTCTCCCCAGCACCTGCCTCTGGTCAAGAGAGACTTGGATAAGACCTGCAGTACCTCTTGCACAGAAAAAGAAAAGCAACTGTTTTTGAGGTTTTCCAAATCTTTTTATGCTACTATTTATTTTTACACTTCCACCAAAGCTTCGGACAGGATTGAAAGGATAGGACTGAAAGCCTGAAAGGAAAAGCAAAACTTCCTCATTTAGAGACTTAGCTCTGAAAATTGCCACTAGTTCTACCTGTTTCACAAACACAACAGAAATACCGCACTTTTGACAGAGTCTGTGACACACACATACACAGAGCTGCAAAGACAATTAACCACTATTGCTTCAAAGGTGGAACAGGGAAAGTGCAAGGTTTGCAAGCTGCAGGCTCCAGAACTGGAGAATTAACAGGAAACATCTAATCAGGGATGCAGAACCCTGTAACGTTATGATTTACTTAACACAGTCAAACAATGGCCAAAGGCAATGAATCATACAGGAGATGACAAAGCTGCAGGAGATTTCCATCATCTAGTTTAACCTGCACATTGATCAGAGTTTACCCCCATATTAATCACTTGAGATCGTAATCTAACACACTCTTAAACACCTCTCCTGATTATGCTTCACTTACCCCCTTGTCCTTATGCAGGTCACTCCGTTGCTAATTGCACTTCTAGTTATGAGAAAAAGTGTCTACTGTCTAATTTAATTTTGTCTTTTTTAGTTTCAAGCCGTTGCTCCTTGTTATGCTGTCTCAAGCACTGTAAATAATCCCTCCCCCTCCTCCATATTATTACCTCTCAAATATTTATAGACTGTTATATCCACCCTTAGTCTCCTTTTCTACAAGCCATACATCATTTTTGTCACCCTTCCCTCTGTACTTCCAGATTTATCTATGTTCTTTTATAATGAGATGCTCAAAGCTCTTTTGCAGCATTCCCAAGTACAGCGAGACCAAAGCAGCAGAAAGAGGCGGAAACACCCCCCTTGCTTCACAAGCAATGCCGTTTTAAACAACTCCAAGCAAAGTGCATGTGATTTCAGTAGCATCTGAAAATTATAAAGCCATGGTCCCCATGCTGCAGGATGCTTTGTTCATCACATAGCCGTATCAGTCAGAAATTAAAAAAACCTATTAGCGGAAATTTTTATCCTAAACCAAAGAAAGATTGTTCACAGTGAAATACTCCCTGAATTATTTACTCGGTCTAGCTCGAAAGACATTTAGCAACTCAGAAAACCACCATAGAGACAGAAGACCACCTCCAGTAACTGCTTCCCAAGACAAAGTCTAACTCATGCTGTAGAAATAATGCCAATGCAAGAGAGGTAAGACAGTTCACAAACTCTTACAAGAGACACATGTAAACACAACTCTTTTTCTCTCATCTTAACTGCTACCAACTAGACAAAAACAGATGATTATAGATGGAAGGGTATTAGTTATTCATAGGTGAAGGTTGCAGAACTTATTTCTTTGCCAACTATTAAAATTCAGTAAAAACACATCATGTTTAGCTATGCTCTTTCTTTTTAACAGAGACTTGTTGGCTGTGAGAGAATCTGGGGAAAAGCACCAGGAAGTAATGGCCTCCTTGTCTCTCAGTATTGACAGACTATTGGCAGGAACAAGAGCTAAACTACAGCAACTAAAACTGATGAAGAAGTAGTCATAAGTGCAGCAGGAAAAAATCGTTGTTAGAAAGTAATGAGGAGACAAAAGAAAAGAGCAGGATGGACCAGTAATCACTGCAGTCCCAACCAGACCTCTGAGGATACGTGTCCATCAACCTAGTTGTGCACAGGCAGGCAAATGATTTCTTCTCCTTACTGTCCAGCCCTGTTGAGGCTCCTGCCATCTGAACTAACAATCCTCTCTACCACCTGACTATCACCATGATGATAATTTTCTGTTGAAATCTGCTGTAGGTAACTACATTGAGTTGTTTTAGGTGAAAAGAATTAGAATTTCCTTCCCAGGCTTGCAAATACGGATTGGTATGGAGGCTGGCTGAATTTCAACTTTTAATACATTGACTTAACTTCAATACACAAAAGCAGGCATTTCACAGATTGACAAAATAGTTTGGAAAAGATCTCTGGAGGCCAGCTGTCCCAAACTCTGCTGAAAGCACGGCCAGCTTCACAGCTGAATCATATTGCTCAGGCACCATCCAGCCGAGTTTTGTGTCTCCCCAAGGACAGAGGCTCCACAACCTCTCACTACAACCTGTTCCAGTGCTTAAGCATTCTCACAGCGAAAGGTTTATGGCAGCTTCCTCATGTTGCCCATCTGGTAACTAGAATGAGACTTCATTGACAAAGCCAAAATTCTGACAACATATGATACCATACTGTAAAGACTTAAAAGGACTTTCTTTTAAAAATATAATATCCTTTTTTTTTTAAACCCAGGCATGTTATGTTCCAATTATAGTAACTTCTTTTTTACCTCACTGCCTATGCAGATCAACGTCTGCAAGGACATGACATCAATTTCTGAAATCACAGCTCAGTGTTGCAGAAAAGGTCAATGCAAAAGATAACATCAGGAAAGCAAAGAAAAGTAAACAAGGCAAAGTAGGGTTTTCAGAGGCATCTAGGGCACTGCAAGTTCAAAGACATCTCAGCAGCATCATTTATTAGGCATAATATCACTGCTGACCCCACTCTACAGTCCGTATTTATAAGCTGATAAAATCCCATATGTTCCTCGAAGACTTTCACAGTGTAGGCAGCAGCTACTTACAGAAATGTAAAAAGAACACTATTTTGTTTCTGTCACACATAATAAATGTTGCAAAGGGAAATAACAAGCACAAGCTTATTTCCAACAGTTGCTGATTAGTTTAACTTGTCAGCCATGGATACTGTGAAGGCACCTCAACAGTACCACTGCTAATGGTCATCACAGAGCCAACGGGAAACAGCATAGCACAGGAGCTGGCATGTAGCACCATACAGTAATCCTGCCTATACTGGATGCTTCTAAATTCAACCAACATGAGCAGAGAGCAGCAGAAAGGAGTGCCTTCTAGCACCTTCCAGTCATTAGGTGATGTGTGCTACAGCCACACCACCCCATCCACCAAATGCCAAATACGACCCTTAGCCTGTGATTAGGACCAAATAAGATGGAGGAGATGTGAAATGCAGTCTCCTTCCAGTGTGAGCAGCCCTCAATCAAAGGTGCTTTATGATCACAATTCTCCTCCCCATCCTCCCACCCCACAGTGATTTCTAAATATTCAAATGGCAGAGGTAACAAGCTGGCTTGGACAGGGAACAACCCAGGTTTTATAAACTCATTATGTCTGAAAGGCATGTTTTAAATGCTTCACCATAGTCTTTTCCTGAGTTTTACACACCTGTTAATCTTCCACAGTGTACTTACCGTACAGATGGAAGGACAATTACTTTAGATGCCCTGGTATCCCAACTTCTTGCTGCTCTGTACAATTGAAGGGCCTTTGCTCTCAGCAATCTTTTTAAGGGAAAACGCACAGAAACTACAAAATCTGTTTTCAAGAAGTTCTGCTAATGCCCTGTAACCATGTCTGCTCCCTTCCAACTACACTGCAAATTGCCAGTTTGCTTTTGAGTGGGGAAGACACAGTCCATCCAAAGTACGTATGGTTTCCAAGCATGAGATGGCAAGTGCACAACGCTCTATGCTATCACTATGATAATTCATTTTTCCCCTTTTCAAAAACAGCATGTCATGAAGGGATCTGAAAAACTGTCCCTGGCCTCACCAAGTGTCATAGTACTTCTGTACTGACGATAAAATGGATACAGCAAGGAGAGACTCTTTGGCATGATGTCTGCTATGTGTGAACAAAGAGGGTTCACTCTCTCTACCTGCCTTAATGATTACTGTAAATTCTTGCATAATCAGCACCTCAGCCTACCAAACTGAGACACTGTTGACACTTGCTCTGATAGGGTCTCTCATTTTGCCTGCAGTTGAGGGCACCAGTAAATGCAAGAATGCTTTAAGTACCTGGTCTTGAAACCACCTGACACCTAAACCACGAACTTCATGTCATATCACACCTGGCAGGTTCTCACATTCATATGCTAAAAAAAAGAAAAAGAAAACATCAAAGTATTTTAGTAGTATTACCCACTGAAAAATCAGACTTTCCAGGGGGAAGCCTGTACTCTGACATCCGATGAGGTCACCCTACAGGTCTGGCTGAATGCAGAGCACCTTCTGCAGCTTCAGAGCCAGCCCACAGTCACTAGTGGCATTCAATCCATACTCACGAGTCCATAACTCTTCTTTCAACAGATGAACCTACCAAAATTATTTGGGACAGAACTTTATGCAGTGTAGTTGCTTTTGAACCAAGCATGAATTTCTGTTTCTACTTAGGTACCTAAAAATAAAATTATGAACCAAATTTCCTATTAATTCCCTACTCATTTTTCCTTTTATGGTGAACAAAGCTGACCCTGCCTTCCCTACTAGATCGAATCAGACCCTCTCTCGAGATGAAGCTGTGCATTTAACACCATAGAATGGAAAAGACCTTTAAGATCGAGTCCAATCATTAACCCAGCATTGCCAAGCCATCACTAAATGATGGCCCTGAGCACCACATCTACACCTGTTTTAAATACCTCCAGGAATGGTAACTCCACCACTTCCCTGAGCAGTCGAAGCTGTCACCCACAATGCTAAATGTTGTCACCTACACACAGTTATTTAGTAAACTGCTTGAGAAACCATGTAGTTGAATTGCTCACAGAAGAAAAATCCACCGTAAGAAAGATGACTGCAAAACATTTACAACTGCTCTGACCAAAAATTTTCAAACCATTCAAATTACTTTAAACTTAGGCATTTTCATGTTTTCAAGTCTTTATTCAAGCATGTGAATTGCCTTAGGCTTATTTAATTAATTTTGTCATTAAATACCATAATTTAATTCAATTAATAAGAAATTATTAAAGTGGGATTAATAAATTAAATACCTCCACTGACATTTAAAAAACATTTAGATCAAAGCTTATGCAAATTTTGTTGACAGTAAGACAACCGCATTTTTTGGCCTTTCTGTACAAGCAAGGGGTTTCTTGTTCTCCTAAGTTACACACAATCTCTATACATTACTAAATATATTACTTTAATCTTTAGCCAGCTTTTTCCACATCTACAGACAAAGCATGCAGTAATCCGAATATGAAAGGAGCAACTGCGTCAATTCAGAGGTGACACTAACATGACTACAATAATGAAAACTAAAAAGCTAATAAAAAGCTATTTATTGTTTTATCAACCAGTTCTTCTAAAAGCTTCCCAAAGGAATTCCTCAACATTGGTCTGAAACTGCCTGTCTGCAATGGATGTAACAAATCCATCTGACAAGGTTTTAAATGGTCTGCAAAACCAAGTGATGTCATTGGACAAACACACATATGCACTGTCCTTTTATTAGTTAATACACGGCAATGTCCACTTCAGAAACATCTTTTTAACCAGGAAGTATATTCACCTGTAATGTTGACATAAGCACAGATGATGAAAAACAAATGAAATATCCCTTTCCTTTATGTTTGTTTGCATTTTCTGTCTCTGTAGCAGAAGACAATCACATCAGTTTCATTTTTATACGTATTCAATTGCTGCTATCTGTCAGGCAAAAACTCTGCATCGGAAAAGGCATTTTGCCTACAGTCTTCACTTGGGCACCTTTAAGTCCTGGCTGTGCTTAGCCATGATTTTACTGAATCTGCAGACAAATATTGTTTGTTTTTCAGGTTTGGTTATTTCATTTTTTTTAACAAGGGTTAAACACAATACAGCAAGGTGTAGCAGAGTGGAAGGACTGTGACAGACTTCCATAGTTCATCACTCAGAGCCACACAAAACACACGGACCGCAGCATCCAAACACACGAAGTTGGCAGCTCTCTGCTGCTGGAGTCAGCGTTCTTGGTTCCTATACAACTTCTCCAATTCTGAAGATACACAACCAGGCAACATGCAGTTGCCAGGACTGTGGCAGAAGCACGTATTCCAAAAGAAAGGAGAAAAGCTCCTCAATATCTACCTACTTGCAGGTATACACCCTACTGAATTCAACTACAGTGACAGTATATACTGAACTAATTTTGATTTTCAAAACAATCAATTAAAAGTCCTGGGTTCTTCCTTTTTGCTAATAGTGCCAACACTGCAATGCTGTTCCTGGAGAGATGACTCTCCATAACCCCACCACTGGAGGCAGGGGAAGAGCTGCAACAGTGGGCAGCTGTAAGCAATGCCAGCCCTTGCCCCAAGCACTTTACCTGATGGTGTGCTAGCTGCTGTCATGGCTGTACTCATTGAGTGCGTAGGGCTGCCACTTTCCAAGAGACAAGAGCTGCCACCACGAGGCTTCTTAACGAATGTCTCGGGAGTACTGGGCAGGGGCACTGGCTGGCTGATTCCCAGTTCCTCTTCCTGAGCTTGCTGTCTTCTCAGCGCAACCTGGAACAAAAAGACAGATGTAAGGCATACTGTCTGGCTTCAGCACTATTTATAAAGGCAACAACCAAAGACTCAAACTCAAGGCTGCTTGGGGATAAGAAAGTAAGGTACTTGTAGGGCTCTGCTGTGCTCTTCATCAACATAAAGCAGTTCTTCATAAGGGCTTATACCTGCTGCTAAGTCCAAGCCTGCTGGGCTCCCTTGCTGGCTCTTCACTGGAAATCCAGCCCTTCAAGGGAATTTCAGCGCACAGTATACCATACACAGAAAGCCATCACAGAAGAAGCACAGCAAATCTAGGGAACCATCCTGCAAGCATCTCAGCCAGCGTCGCACACGCTGCAGGTAGTTGGCCAGGCCTGGAGCAGCAGGAACATTTCTTTCCCAACACTGATGATGTTCCAAAGCCCAGCAGGCACTGGCCAAATCCACAGGCACTACACATGTGGGTGCAAACAAACCGTATTTCTTGCTTACTGAAGATTATAGAGAACTCCTTCTGCCTCATCTGAACTGGCAAATCAGTTTTACAGCTGTTCACCCATGACAAGTTGTGATACGTGTCCAGGTGGTATATATGACACTGAGGGCCTTACAGCTGCCTTCCCTGCAACCTGCCAGGTGACTTGATCTGCATCTGTTTTTGAATCTTGAAAGCTTCCCGGATTACAGACTGGGATAATGGGCTTTTCTTGCTGGAATTTCTCCCATGTAACTTGGACAAGACTTCCCTTCATTTCCATGTGCAACAGTGACATTTTTCTAATACAGACGCATAATACCATGAGAGAAATTAGTAATAGCTCTTACAACAGAATTCCCAAACAGCAGATGTAGATTTGCAAACACCATGGGGTAACTCTGAGTTCACAAGCCAATAACCTTGACCTGTAAAATTCCACCAGCTCCAAGGGGCTTATTGCAGAAATATATCAAAAGGGGGAAAGACAGACTTTCAATGTGTGACTCCTACGCAGATAAGGTTATTCAGGGAGGCTTTCAAAGCCACTTTCAAATACTAGACTGGGAAGAAAAAGCCCCCAGGAGGGCCACCGCCAGAACCCGCTAGCAGGAGACATTCCCTGCCTGACAAAAAAAGCTGCTGGGCAGCAGGGGAAGAGTCTGCGCAGAAGGGGATATTTGCATGGGGAACACCCAATTTTGTGCTCCCTCCTCGAAGCAGGCAGCAAAGGGATTCACGTTTCATTATTCCGTGATTCACACTGGGCAGAGAAGGCACATGTAACTTGGGCAGAATAACGATTTCTGGACTGCCATGCCACCGACATGGAGAAATTTAAATGAACGAAAGCTCCCAGTGGGTTCTGAATAATGAAATAAAAAAGTGAGGAAGACTTTAATCCAGGGCTGCTAAGTTTTTTAAAATCTGTAAATCTATCAGTGGGACACGCATTCTATGCGGGATTACGTAGCTCTGAGCGCACATTAGTTGCAAACTGAGTAGGTGGGTTTGCTACCACTGCCTTCACTTTCACCGGTAGTCCTAACGCCTTCCAATCCACTCCTCTGCGGGTGACTATTCGCAGGAAAGAGAACGCACAACCCCCCTCAGAAAGCTCAAGCAAGTGTTCAAGATAAGGATCACGAGTGTGAATTCAGCGGGACTGCCTAGTCAGAAAAGTTATTCCTAAACAGAACTGGATGCAGTTCGGCTTCTGAGCGAGTACCATCGAGTCCTCGTTCAGATTCAAGATGACCCAACCGCATACCTATTTACAGAGCCGCTATATACAAAGCCAGGCACAATGCCGTTAAAAAAAAAAAGTTTTTTACCAAGTCCACTCAATTAAAGCCACCTAGCACCAGGAAAAGCAGCTACAGCTCATCTGAAACCACCAGTGGAAAGTATCCTCGCTAACCAGTTAGTTGGCTAGATTAACTAGAAGGCTTCCTCTCAGCCAGTTTTAGGAGC
>NW_010406403.1:75796-76983 GCF_000710305.1 Buceros rhinoceros silvestris | reverse complement strand
TGCGGCTGCGCTCGAGGAGGACGAGCTTTGGGGCCGAGGGAAGAAGCGATCAGCGTGGCAAAGCGGTGTATGCTCAAGAGGTACCCGGGGGAGGGGAAGGAGAAAATGTGTTTAACTAGGATTAAATTTTAATCTGTTCCCCCTAGTAGAGAGAAGAAAGCTGGGTTTGTCCTGGAGCTGCACAAATATTTTTCTATAAATGTTGAATTTATTTTTTTTTATTTGCCTTGCACCCAGCAGAAAGAACCGGAGCCTGGTTTTGCCCAAACCCCCTATTCCCACCCCCACGCGGCGCTGCCTCACCCATTCCCCAGCCAGCCAGGTTTACTGCAAATGCAGAAAAATCCCTAATTATCTTTGGAAGTGTTCATTATCGCTGGAGAGTCAACAAAGGCTACGAGTGCCCTCTATTCATGGCACTTCAGAAGCACCTACCAATTATTCCCTTGCCTAAGCCAGCCCTGCCTGGCAGGAGGGGGCTTCTCTGCTCGCTGCAACGCTGCTGCCCGCAGCAACGTCTTCCTGCTCCGGCCAGGGCAGAGGAGCAGAAGGGCTCCTCTTTAAAACAACATTTGCAACTGAGACGTGACCCTGCCGGGTGCTGCTCGGCTCTGCTCCGGATGCCGTGGAGGGGGATGCTGAGTGGAGCCGGCCTGGGTGGGGGTCAGGACATGCTCAGTGGGGTGGTTCTGAGCTGGTTTTCCCAAGAAAGGCAGCATGGAGCTGGCTGCAGGGCAGGGAAGCAGCACCGGCCATGGGACAGCAGCGCATGCCGGAGCATCTTTAACTCGGCATTTTGCAGAGCTAAACCACTGCAAGAGGGTGTTCACTGTCTTTCTGGTGGGAGATACCTGTTCATGTCCCTTCACCCCTCTTTGGAAGGCTTCTGGCTGGCCCCACAGCCTGCAGAGCCCGGGGCAGAGCCCAGCACGCGGGGTCCCCCCTCTGCCTGTCCCCACGGCCAGGATGGATCCAAGCATGAGGCACTTGCCAAAGGTGTCGGGTTTTTTGTCTTTCCCTTCTCTGCCTGTGGAAGAGCCACTTTCACCCACGTGAAACCTGGGAGCACCCTCAGCCCTGGGGCAGCTGCAGGGCTGTGCTCGCTGTCCCTTCCCTCTGTCCGGGGGACGTGACTCGACAGGTGATGAATAAGGGAGAGGCTGGGAAGCAGAGCTGCAGCTTTCCTT
>NW_010406403.1:75253-75656 GCF_000710305.1 Buceros rhinoceros silvestris | reverse complement strand
GAGGCCTGGGGCACCAGGGCACATCCACCGCTGGCAAGGGCCATCCATCAGCGCCCCGCTGGAAAGCTCCGGGATGCTGGACGTGGTGTGAGGGGGCTGTGGGGAGCAGGAGGAGCGGGCTGATACTGGGGGGATGCAGCTGCACTCTCCTGGTTTGAGCCGATAAAGGCCGAGGGTGCCCATGTCCCCTCTGTCCGCGCTGGCTCCATCATCCCTGTGCAGCCCTTGGGGAGGGATTGGGAGTGAAATGTGCGGGCTTGGGGTATGAGGAACTGTGACAGGAGCAGGACCAGTGCAGGGTGCCACCCGCAGCCAGGTCCTGGCCACCTCGCAACAGTCCCAGGATGCCGGATGTGTCTCCGTCATCTCCAGATGGACACTGGGGACCTGCTGAGCCCCTGTG
>NW_010406403.1:74572-75040 GCF_000710305.1 Buceros rhinoceros silvestris | reverse complement strand
GCGGCTGGGGTGCCAAAATCAGGCATCTCCTACCCCAGGTTTCTGGGCCAGCCTTGGTGGAGGCAGCCAGCTTCTCCCTCGGCAGGAGGAGCTCCGCAGCTCGCCCCCCCGTGCACCAGCTCCCACAAAAGCACTTCTTCCTCCCCACTCACCTCCCAAAGCCGCCCAGCCCCGGTATTTAGGCAGCGCGAGATGAAAAGGCGCGGGGACAGCCGAGCACCAGCGCTCACAGGCGAAGCCATTTGCAGCTGCTGGAACGAGGGCAATGAAAGGGCAGGAGCAGAGGGGAGGCAGCAAAGCCAGACCGTGGCCTTTTCTTCCCTTTGGCTCTAAAAAAAGCTCCAGAGCGGGAAGGGGGATGGAGATGAAAGCACAGTTTTTCCCCTCAGAGCTGCAGCAGCCGTGGCGGCGAGCTGGCGCCCGGGGAACATGCGACAAAACTGTCGAGGCGCCGCCACACCACCACCA
>NW_010406403.1:73871-74498 GCF_000710305.1 Buceros rhinoceros silvestris | reverse complement strand
GGCGAGCTGGCCCCCGGGGACCATGCGACAAAGCTGTGCAGCCGCCGCCACTCTCCCAGCACCGCTGCCGAAAGGTCAAACACAGCTGGCGGAGGGGACGGAGCCCACAGCCGCCTGTGTCCGGGCGGGAGAGGCAGGGCCCGGCTTGCCAGCCCCGGGGGACAGTCCCTCCCTGGGCTGCAGAGGGCAGGGGCAGCTCCCAACCGCGGGCAGAGGGTCCCGACACCCCGAGAATGAGGCGGGCGGATGGGGAGGGCAGAGCTCAGAGCCGCTCTCCTCGCCATCGCCTCCCTGGGCCGGCAGTTAGCAGCCCCCAATCACACCAGCAGCACCGTTGCCTCTCGGGGCGATGAGGAGCTCACGCAGCTGGGTTGGGTCCTGGCCTCCAGCTCAGGGTCTGGCTGGAGATCGGTGGGTTTGGGGATGTCCGGCACAGGTTCGGGCTGCAGGGATGGAAGGCTCTGGGCTTTTGCCTCCAGCTTGGGGTTGGTGGGATGGGTCAGACCTGGGATGCATGTCCTCCTCCAAGCCAGCACTGGGATGTTCCCGCTCCCAGCTCACTCCGGGTCCCAGTGCTGGCGGAGCCAGCTCCTGCCCCCTCCTCCTCCAGCACCAACCTGTGCCTGG
>NW_010406403.1:72208-73740 GCF_000710305.1 Buceros rhinoceros silvestris | reverse complement strand
GCTCTGCACCGAGAGCCAGACCCCGGGCGGGAGGAGGTTTGTTTTCCCCTCAAGCTTACTGCTCAAGCTTTAAAAGTTCACTGGGCTCAGTACCCCCCACCCTTCCCTGGCCACCCTGGCTCTAAGAGCCCACCTCCCCAGGGGAGCTGAGGTCCAGGCAAGGTGGGAGAAGGACAAGGTACAATCTCAACCCTTTCAGTTTGGGCTCAGACCTCAAAACTCATTTCACACCATAAGCCCCCCCATCCCAAGCCCCCAGGGGCCACAAACCCAACGCCCTTTAACCGAACCTGCCTGGGCTCCGCTTATGGGACCAGCAGTTTGACTCCATGGAATCACCTCTCACTGAGGATTTTTTCTCTTTTCCCCCCTCCCACTCTGGATGATAGCGCTGGGGGCTGCAGCAGCCATGGGTAGAGGAGCAGAGGAGCCCAGTTCTGCCTCCTCGGCCCTTGCCACGCAGGGCTGCCTGCGCCACGGGGGAACGAAGCAGGAGGGAGCAAAGTGCTGTGTTCCAGCTTTTATAGACTGTTACTTATAATGGAGAGGGACAAAAATACTATAAAATAAAGCACTTAAGGGTGTCAGCCTAAGCATTAAATCGGCTTCTGCTAAAAAGCTGCTTCGACTGAAAAAGCTTCCTGATTTGGAGCAGAAGCATTACCCCGCTGGAGAGAAAGCTGGAGCTTGGATGAAGGTGAGGGGACAGGCAGCACCATCCTGGGAAAGGGACTCCCGTGCTCCTCGTGGGGCAGGATATGTTCCTCTGGGGGCGTGGGGTGCTCCCTGCTCAGCTCCCTCCCCCCACCCATTTTCAGGTGCCTCAGGAGAGCTGCCAGCCCCAGAGCTGTCATGCTTCCCCCTTGCCTCTGCAGAGCAGCGCTGCCCCTGCAAAACCCGCGGAGCGTGTTGTGACGTTAACGGGCAGCGCGACTGCCAACGTGTAAAACTGCCACCGCTCCGCAGAACCGACGGAGAGTTTGGGGAGCAGACACTTCCCATTAAGACGCACTAATGAAATGTGAAAATGTTTTACTGGGCTGTAATTTTATATATTTTTGAACACAGCCACAGCTGCAGCTCTGTTCCATTTGTGGCTAATTTAAGCACCAATTAAACCGGGCTAAATTACAGCCAAGAACGCTGCGGGACCTGATGTGACAAGGGATGTGTCCGGGAGCCCCGAGTCCCCATCACCATCTGAGCTGCTTTGCAAGCCGCTGGCTCCTGGTGCTCACTGAAATGTCACTGAGGTCCCCAAGGTCTCCTGGCTGGATGTGCTGGCCAGGGCGATGTGAGAGCCCAGCGTCTCCCACTGCTCTGGAGCAGTCGGGGGCATCCGCAGATGTCTGGCTCTCCCGTGGCAAACCTTCCTGCTGGCCGGGGACCCCCTGCTCCCCCTCACAGAAGCCGCGATGGCTTTCCTGGGGCACCTCCTCAGACCCCAAATATGACACGCTGCACCCCGCATGCCGCTGAAGCTGCTGCTCACCCCGGCTGCCTCCTTGGGCAACTGATTCATGTGATGCAAA
>NW_010406403.1:70783-72113 GCF_000710305.1 Buceros rhinoceros silvestris | reverse complement strand
CAACTGATTCATCTGAGGAAAACCCCTCATTGCTCTGGAGGATGGAGGAGTGGGTAGGATTTTGTGAATTGGCTTTTGGGAAAAGGAAGGAATAACGTACCTAGAGGCTGGGTTGTGCCCACTGGCCTCACCTTCACAGCATCCCGAGTGGGGCTGGTGGCCGTACAGCTGGGTCCTGGTTCCCTCCAGCAGGGAAGGGGTCCAAAGGCACATGGGTGTCCCAAAGCCTCAGGTCCTGTGTGGTTTAGGGTGCAGAGCCTGTTCTCAGCAGTTTGGGGTTGTTTTTTCTCCGATTTGGTCAGCTGATGATGGGCTGGTGGCAGAGCCCACCCACCACCCCTTCTGCTCCTGCTGCCTCTTAGGAGCAGCCGTTAGCCAGGCCATGCCTCATGAACTCCAATTAGTGAGCGGGTCATTTCCATCAGCCATCAGCAAGCCCCAGCACCCACAGCCCAGCGAGCGACAGCCCCGGGGAAGCGGCACTGGCCCCGGCATCGCCTGGCGATGCTGGTCTGGCACCCGGCGGGCACAGATCCCACCAGAGGGGACAGACCTCCCCACAGCAGCCACTAGCTCCTCTCTAATTAATCCAATTACAACCTTGTGTTGGCGGCGCAACTGGTGGATTAATTGCGGTTTGCTCCAGGTAAATGGCAGGAGGAAACACTCTCATCTTCAAACAGGCTCGTTACTCGCTATTAACTTTGAAAAGCCCGGCCTCGAGCCTGGCGGGCAAGGAACGTGGTCCTGCCACCAGCATCACCCTCACTGGGAGGGTGGAGAGCTCGCTCCTCCCGCAGCTCATGGAGCGTCTGCGGAGCCCTCACGTCGCTCCTGAGATACAAATCCTCACCTAAGACTAACATGACAGAGATTAGAGGGACAGCGCTGGGAGCAGGAGTGCGGAGTGGAAGGCTGCTTGCTCTCAGACGTATATTTTTTTAACAGAATAAAAAGGAGATTATCGGAAACAATTAATTGTTCAGACTGTCAAGAAGACCAAAGTGTCAGGAGCAAATGGATGCTGGTCACGATTCAGCGCTCATTAAGGCAGAAGGATTCATTTCATATGGATGATTAACTCCTGGCCACTGATGATTTACCCAGCAGATGATCAAAAGAGAATGAATTATTCCACAAACAGGGCTGCTGCCAGCCCAGCCCCAGTTTCATCCAGTGCTGTGGATGGCACAGCCCTTGGCCCCCAAAGACAGAGCCATCGTGGCCACTGCTGCCCCGCGGCCGAGCCCAGACCCGGCTGTGCACTACCTGCCCCTGCCCGGGGGTGTTTGCCCTGCCCGCCACCACCAGCATCGCTGCCTGGCATCGC
>NW_010406403.1:70038-70607 GCF_000710305.1 Buceros rhinoceros silvestris | reverse complement strand
TCGTGGCTCCCGGCCTTGCGGGAGCGGCTGCCAGGGAGGTATCGGCTTTGTGACACCCGCCTGGTGACATCCTCCTCCGTCAGCGGTAATTAACCCAGGGAAGGTCTCTCTCCACTCGACACCTTTTCTTTCCTTTGTGATTGATGGAGTCTCTCACTGTTACAAATCCACGCCGTGATTAAAGGAAGGAACTCCACTCCCTCTACCTGATTTATTTTTTAATACAGTCCCCTTTTGATCTCGTCTCTCTCTTAATTAAATTACGAGCTGTGAATCAACATCCCACCATTACAAAAGCTGTTCTGCCTTGCTCGCTTTCCTGCACCGAGAGGGAGATGCCGTCTCCAGATCTCAGTAACGGGGAGTTGCCGGCAGTCACACCACACTGCTGCTCTGCTCCTGCCTGGGTGCTGTAAGGAGCGCAGGGGCCAGATCCCGCGGGCTGACGGGCTCAGGGAGAGCAAAGATGACCCCCCAGGGCAGGGGTGCGGAGCAGGGAGTGATGCCGTGGAGCAGTTTCTTTGCAGATGCTCCATGTCCATGGTGGGTGCTGGGGCTGCTGGGGGACC
>NW_010406403.1:69614-69861 GCF_000710305.1 Buceros rhinoceros silvestris | reverse complement strand
TCTGGGGGGCCCGGGGCCCCAGCCCCATCCCGGGCATCGCTCTCCTGCCTGCATCCAGTCCCAAGGAGAGGAAAACCCTGCCAGAAACAGCTCCCAGGCTCCGCTGGGCTTGTCCACCTTTGGGAATCACAGAAATTTTTAGGTTGGAAAAGACCTTTAAGATGACTGAGTCTGACCACTCCCCCAGCACTGCCAGGTCCTCACTGACCCCTGTCCCTCAGCACCTCGAGTGGCTGTGAAAACCCTC
>NW_010406403.1:68858-69521 GCF_000710305.1 Buceros rhinoceros silvestris | reverse complement strand
GTGGCTGTGAAAACCCTCCAGGGATGAAGACTCCAACACTGCCCTAGGCAGCCCGGGACACACCTGGACAACCCTTCAGGTGAAGAAATTGTTCCCAATGTCCAACCTGAATCTCCCCTGGTGCAGCTTGAGGCTGTTTCCTCTTGCCTGTCGCCACTTCACCCAGCAGAGCCCCTGGCCAGGAGCCACCAGCACCACAGGCACCCGGCCCGGCTGACGTACATCACGGCAGCTGCTGCAGGGCCGGGGAATTCATGTGTCACTGGGAGCGTAGCGGTGTAATAACTCTTTCCTTCACAGCCTGGGCGATGACAGAGCTTTTAATGAAGGGTAATGGCGTGGTGCATTTAAATACACCGCACTGTTGACTCATGACGGCAGCAGCCCTGGGACAGGAGGAGGAAATCAGGGAGGGCTCCCGTGGCCGCTCGTCCCACTGGAGACATCGCCTGCTGACACCCTGCAACCGAGGGCAGAGGAGGCAGGCAGGGTCGGGCACCCGCACCCTCCGCCTCACCCCTCTGTCGAGTGCAAATGAGCCTGATGCTAATTTAATGAACTTCTGATGATTATCGCCTTTATTTTTAAATCTGAATTCCTGCAGGAGTCACCTTCAGCCGGGACAGGCGGCCCCTCCCCGAGGCGGTGGCGGGGGGATGAATT
>NW_010406403.1:68053-68759 GCF_000710305.1 Buceros rhinoceros silvestris | reverse complement strand
CGAGTCGGTGGCGGGGGGATGAATTGATTGCCTGTATCTGATTAGCAATTACACTTGGCGCACTTCAGCGACAAATACTGTCACCCCGGGCTGGGGACCAGGCGACGGCAGATTGCGGGGGTCCCCAAGGAGGGGGGTGGCAGGAGACCAGGAAACCAGAGGGATGGGAGCAGCATGTTGACATCCAGACAGTGCTGACACCCGCCCTGGGCTTGGTGCTGGCACTGCATGGAGCAGGGGGACACGGGCACCTCCTGGCTGGAGGAGACAGTCCCCAAAACAATTTGCTTCCCGAAGATATTCGAGGCTCCGGGGAGGGGAATGAGTGGGGGGAGCTCATCACCCCTCCCTCCCCCGGGAGAACCGTCTCCTGCTGCCGGGCTGCTGCTTACAGGCATTTATGAGTTGTGAATTTAATACGGCACTGGATTATTTGCCCTATAAATTCTTACGAACAGATTTATAGATGAGCTATTACTGGCGTTACAGACTATTAATGAATCAATTAAACCCACACAAAAAGATTCCATTCCCTCCCTTTATGCTGACATGATAAACATATAAGAAGGGACGTGAGGCAGCACTGCAGCTGGGGACAGCAGCGGTGTCCGGCCACCGTGACAGCAGGGTTATGTGCTGTGTCCCTGGGCCACCGTCCTGCCCCTGGGAGCCACCCACCAACCTTCCCCGTGGGGCCCAGCGGGCC
>NW_010406403.1:67635-67925 GCF_000710305.1 Buceros rhinoceros silvestris | reverse complement strand
CTCCCCGGTGGGCCCAAGCGAGCTGCCAGTCAGCTCCCACAGCAAAGCTGGGGATCCCTCGATCCAGGACACGACTGCCCAGACACAGCACACCCAGCCCATCCCCGCTTCCCAGCCAGCAGAGGGGTCTCGGGGGAAAGGGGGCGTTTCTGCACGTTGGAGCCACCACCAAGGCGCTCAGGAGCGTGGAGGGGACACAGGACAATGCTCTGACCACGCTGCCTGCTCTGTAGCAGGAGGCGAACTCTCTGCAAAGCCGGCTGCTTGAGGGACACAGGCTCTTTCTGGAA
>NW_010406403.1:63124-67584 GCF_000710305.1 Buceros rhinoceros silvestris | reverse complement strand
AAATGCTCTGGCCACTCTGCCTGCTCGGTAGCAGGAGGCGAGCTCTCTGCAGAGCCGGCTGCTTGAGGTACACAGGCTATTTCTGGAAGAGCCTCGCCTGAGAAAAGCCACGTGGAGAAAGGTGGCAGTGGAGCCGCGTCCCAGGAGCAGCTGGCCCCGCGCTGGCATCCGGTGGATTTCGAGGGCTCTGATGTGCAGGGAAAACACAGAGTCTCCCCTTGTTGCCAGCCACATGGAGCAGCTTTGTCCCCTAATTCAGAGCCAGGGAAGCCCAGCTGCTTTATCCCCACTCGCACTCCTGGCCCGTGGGAGCCTGGCAAGGCGCTCTGCTTCCCCAGCTCCGATGGCCACCACACATCTAAGATTTGGGGAGACAAGTTAAGACCTGGAGATGCCATAAGACCAGATCCTGGTGCTGTTGTGGGTGACAGGAAACATGGGGTAGAGGGCTTGAACCTGACACCAGCTCCTGGGACGGGAGTACCAAGTGAGACCCTCCTCCTAAAAAGAGGTGGAGGTGTAGCAGGAGGATGGTCCCGCCGCTGGCACTGGGACAAGGAGAGGGGCTGGGAGCAGGTAGGCTAGCAGCGGTCCCACCACGATGGCCTCAGGTGCAGTGTGGTGCTTCGGTTAACAGCAGGGCAGAGCCAGTGCCCTCCAGTGCCATGGAGTACAAGCAGCCCCCACAGCCAGGACGTCTCCAAGGGAGCACAGGGGAGACAAACAAAACCGCAATATTTTCTGCTGCCGCCACGATTCCATCAGTGCTGGCTGGCTGGCTTTGATTAAACCTCTCATTTTGTACATTTGAGAAGAATATAATTTAGCCAGCAGATTAAAAGCAAGTAAGACCCACACCAAGGGTCCCAGCACCTCCGTTTCCCCAGAGCCATCACGTGCCATGGCAGGGCAGGCTGGGGTGACCCTCAGCACACCCACCCAGGGGCTGCCATCCTGCTGCCCCCCACCTCCAGCACTGTGTGGTAGGGGGTGTCCCCTGGGGATTGCTGGCACAGGGGACACACAGGGCCAAGGAAGGGCCACCACAGGGGTGCAGACAGGGCCACTGAGCCACCCAAGGTCAAGACATCACCTGGTGAGAGGACACCCACGGGCCACAGCCACCCAAACCCAATCTGCCCATGTTGGCAAGACCATCCCCGGGGCTCATGGTGTCCCTGGGGCAGCAGAGCTCCAAGGGGGTGCCAGGATGATGTGATCCCATTCCCAATCCAAGCAGTGGCTGGGGAAGGAACCCTGCTCTCCAGAACCATCTCCAAGGGCCTGTCCAAAGAGCACAGCCCAGGTTACCACTCTGGCAAGCTTTCAGCTCTTTGCCCGTTACTTTCAGACGAGCTGGCTATTTAAACAGCTCTGAAGTATCACAGCTGCTGGGCTGTGAAGTGTCTCCATGACACGAGCCTCTGTTCCCAGGCATTTTAAAAGCCTCTCTGTAAAGAAATTAATAACAAAGTAAATTGTACTCAAATGCAGCTTCTGGAGAGATAAAGCGGTGGCAAGGGAGCGGCAGAGGGTGAGGGAGACAAGTTCAACCTCCCCTCCCCACGGCCCCCAGCAGGGACAGATGATGCCATTTTCAGGGCATCAGAAAACCAGGTCAGACTGAGACCAAAACAGGCTGAGGTCCACCAGGCTTTCTGCTCGGGGTCACTACCAGCAATGATGGGCGTCTGGAGTCTATCGGCACGATGTCAAATGATTGCTTGCTTTTTTTTTTTTCTTCCCAGCCCAGTGTTTGGGAGCTGGGAGGGATGGAGTTGCCTCATGCTACCAGTAGGTTTTCGTTTGGGTCTCGCCCAGCTGCCCGTAATTGATGCTCAACCCCTGCATCGTCTCCACCTTCAAGCTGCCCCTGGTCAGAGGTGGTTGTTCGCTTTGTGATGGACAGAATTTGGGGAAGCACAAGCCTCAAAACCTCTGCAGTCTCAGAGGAGGCTACGGGGCTTTCATCCCGGCCTTTGACACAGCAGTGCAGCAGCAGACAAAACCACCAGCCCTCCACAGAGCGCCCTTGATCCTGGCGAGCAGGGAGAGGGAAAAGGCATTTTAAAACGGTGCAGGTTCGCACGGACTAACCATGATTCACTGTGTGCAATGCGGGCAGGAACAGGAGGCCGTCATGGCGAAAGAGCATCCTCCACAGGCTGCAGCCCTGAGAGGGACGTGGTTTCTTCACAGTTTTCAGCTGGAATTTTTGGGGAGCAGTGCCACTCGTCTGCAAAACATCCCAGCTCAGGAAGCGGCAGTGGTCGGACCTCGGCGTCACAGCTCCACCAGACGCCGCGCGGCCATCGTCAGCAGGGGTCAATGAGACGCCTGAGCTGCCACTCAGCGCTGCGATGAGTCTGTTAGCAAGTCAGATATAAGAGGGGAAAAGACTCGTTGGCAAAGAAAAGGGCCAGGCTGTTAACTCCAAAGCTCACAGACCCTGTGGGGAGACTCCCGTTCGTGTCTGACTGGTCGGACAGGGAGTAGCCAGCTCCCGGCTAGCATCCCTCCCCAGCACCATCTGCTCCCTCCCAGTTTCTGGGGGGGATTTGTCTCACAGGAGCCCCAGAGGCACTGGCAGGAGAGGGATGCAGAAGCCAGTCTCACCTTCCTGGGGAAAGTAACATCACGTCATTCAGAGCTGGGATCTTACCTTCAAATCCCTCTTCCTTTGCCAAGAGCAGAAATCATTCACTCAATCTTCAAACAGCAGTTCGAAGCCTTTACATTGCTCTCAAGATTAATTAGCAGCTAAGTAATAATCCAGGATAAGTCTTATCAAGGCATAAGAATGGTGACATGGTCAGTCAGTGATGTGGGGGATCCGAGGCGGGAGAAAACCTCATGTTCCTGGTTAAATCCAACATCTCCCAGGAAAGCGCAGCCTCTTCCCTTAACGAACAGCTATGTCAGGGGGATCTGACAATCCTCACCTCAGGAACATTTTAAAGAAAACCCATCTTGGGCAGAGGGTCTGTTTGCTTTACCTGTGTTAACACGTGCATGCTGAAGCAGGGGAGCCACAGAGCTCTGATCGCTGTTGGTCAAGCGCCCACCAAGGCAACGTATGGCTGAGCCCACAGAAGACAGGTTACGGGTGGCACAGAGCTGGTGGTCAGGCAGGTCCTGGGGCAGGAGGCTCAGGGGAGAGGCCTATGTGTGGCCTGGGGATGACCATTAAACACAGGGACACCATGTCAGACCTGGGACATCCTCAAATGCAAGCAGTGGCAAGCAGAGAAAAGGCTCTGGAGGCTCCTGCAAGTGCCCTGTCCCATTCCACAGGTCATGGCTGAGCCCACAGACCTCCAGCACGGCCCCCAAGAGCTGCCGTTCCTGCTCGGGACTCCTCCTGGCACTGATGCCCCACTCCAGTGGCCATCGCTACAGGACACAGTATGTTCCCCAAGCCATGGGTGAAAACCTCACAGCCCCACCAGCCTGGGGGTGCTGTTCCTTTACTTTCACCCCACCTTCTCCCAGGCACCTCCCAATGGTAGCAGGAAAAAAACAAACCAGCTGCAGCAAGCCAGCTGCACCAGAACATTTATTTCATATAATGCACCATTTATTTTCAATTATCGTGGTACTTCCCCCCACCTTCCTCCCTGTGCACTTGGCAGATTGCCGCTGGAAAGTTTGCAGAGTTGCAAAAGAGCCGTGGAAGGAGCAGCAGCTCCAGCACAAGGCGAAGGGACAGATGCGATGGGGACAGCACTGTCACCTCTTACAGCAGCGCAGGGCTGGGAGGAGGATGGCAGCCTGGTGGGAGGAGGGTAAGGACAGACACCTCGGGGCAGTGGGTCAGACAAGGAGAGATGTCCTGGCTGTCAGCTCACCTCTGGAGTAAGGCACTGAAGGAGGTGACAGCAGGGAAGAGGTGGTGGTGACAGGGACACTGCAGGGGAGGGCATGGAGAGGAGCGAGAGCAGCACTACGGTCATCTTCTCCTTCTAGACACCGTTTCACCTTCTCCAAGCCCAGCCAAGCACCAGCCTTGTCTCCCTTCCCCTCTCCTCTGGGTACATGCTCTCAAGGCCTCAGCAAGCCAGAGCTTGGGCATGGGACCAAGTCATCCTCTGGCACACAGAAGATGTCCAGACCTACCTCTGGGATGCAGCTTGAGATGCAGTTTCCACAGCCTGCCACTCCCCACCCCCTCAAAAAACCCCCCAAAAACCAAGCCCACCCTGAGTGCCTGCATGGCCAGGAGACCTCCAAGGGGTAGGGCGGCTCTGGGCAGGACCGGAGCTGCTGTGGCTGGGGTGCCTGTGGAACACCCATCATGTCCCGCAGCATCCCCACCCCAGGGGGGCTGCTGCAGCGGCAGCGCAGGCGCGGAGGTACGTCCCTCACCGTCTGCTCCTCGCTTGCTCACCAAGCAGCTTTTCTATTCCCTGATCTCTCCCAGTCAAAGCCATTCGAAGATCTCCAACATGTCACAAGGGATT
>NW_010406403.1:62692-63011 GCF_000710305.1 Buceros rhinoceros silvestris | reverse complement strand
TTCAGCAGACTTGAAGATTTATATCAAAAAGCCCCAATTTATTGAATTAATGCTGCAGAGCAAACCATGGCTGCTTAACAACTGGAGTATCAGTATTTTACAGCAACATAACTAATAAGGCCATTAATACAAACTGGGCTCACTCCTGACATTTATATCGCTGTAAATCTCTCTCAGCACTGGAATTATTTATGCTATCCCAGGCACTCAGGAGGAGCTGTCGTCCTTTATCAGGCTGAAAGATTTAAGCCAAGAAATGACGAATACAAATGTAATAAAAAACAAAGGAGCTTGAGAAGAGCTGGGACAAGCCCCCGAT
>NW_010406403.1:61983-62492 GCF_000710305.1 Buceros rhinoceros silvestris | reverse complement strand
TGCCACCAAACCCATCCACTGAACCTTGCTGCGGCTCCCTGCGTGCACCGGGTTTGCCCTCAGCGAGGAAGACTTGGGGGACTTTAAGCCAGGATCACGGATGCAGCTGATTCCCTTCTCCCTGACATCCCCTCCAGAGGAGATTCACCAGCACAGCCACAGGCTGGGACAGCCAGGAAGGCTGAAAGCTGCACAGGGAGAGAAAGTTCTAAACCCCCCACCCCAAAAACCCAACCCCAGCATTAGCCAAGCACCCAGGAAACTCGAAATAGGGAGGACATCAGGGTGGGGAGTGGGAGAGGAGCAGCCCGACAGACCTCACCGAGTACCAATTATTTCTGGCGTTATCTGTGCAGACAGATAAAGTTTTTCATTAATAAACTTGAAGAAAGGAGGAGGGAGGGGTGCAGGGAACAGAGAGAAGCGGCAACGGCCAAGTGCCAGGCAAGAGCCGCGGATGAACCACAACCACCAGCGAAACACCGTCTGGCACAGGCAGCAATTAGAGG
>NW_010406403.1:59088-61793 GCF_000710305.1 Buceros rhinoceros silvestris | reverse complement strand
GCCGGTCCCTGCCCGACTTTGAAAACAAACCAGCTACCACATAATTCACGGTGTGTGGGAAATGAAATCGTTAGTAAGCTCTCATAGGTAGGGCCTTATCAAAGCCGCTATCTGCACTTATTTAATTGGAAGGAGATAAGCCCAGGCCAGCGCGGGGAGCAGGGCAGGGGGGCTGCGTCCCCTCCTCACAGCCCTGCTGCAAAACAAATGCAGCGGCAGGTGTGTGTGCATGGGGCACAGGGGGTGCAGGGGCTCTGAAACCACCCATTTTGATTTTTACCTATGTGAAAGGACCCCGAGAGGTGCAGGAGGATGGGGAAAGCCCTTGGTTTGCAGGTGGTGCCACCCAGGCCATGGGCTGCAGGACAGGATTATACAGGAGCACGGTTTGGCCAGCTTTGGGCTGGCTGGAAGATGGGGGAGGGGGTGGCGGGCCCAAGGAGATGCAGAAGTTAGAAGACGCAGGAAGGTCCCCTTGGCCACAGGGCAGTCCAGCACATCCCACCCCGCACAGCCTTATCCCAAAGGTCAGCAGCAGCACAGCGGGAGGAGGGCGGTGGGTGACACGAGGGTCCCTCACCCCAGCAGCCCTTGGGCTGTGCCACATGAGACACAGGTCCCCCCCACAGCTCTCTGCTCCACCTCTCCCCCAGCACCCGTGGACACATGGGTGGGTGATGCTTCCATCGGCCTCGCTGTCCCGGCTCCCTCCCCAGGTAGCCGCTCTCTCCAACTGCTGTTGAAAGGAGACAGCATCCTACCCGATGGGGAGATTTCCAGCCCGCCTGTGGGAGCCCTTGGCTTGCCAAGAGAAGCTGGAGCTCCAGGGCCTCCAGCAAACTTCATTCACAGAGGGGAAAACAGAGAGAGATTGGAAAGGTGGAGAATTGCTTTTCTCTGTTTTATTGGAGCCGAGTCTCTAAATGGCTCTCCTTAAACTGCGGCACTGCAACAGAGACGAGAGACACAGCAGGGAGAGGATATTTCTTGAGGCAGGGCGAGGTGCCACCGTGGTAAATATTTAATTAGGAGTCACACTACTAGACCAAGGAGTTTTGCCTGTGGAGACTTATTGGACCCAAACATCATCCGTTTGAAGACGTAAGCAGCTCATCAGGGAGTATTTTCTTTCTGCTTGAGCCTGAACCCAGGCCTAGCTACTTAAAGCCAGAGGCACCTGCTGAATCTCTTCATGCCACTCCAGCCCAGAGATGAGATGGGCTCGCAGAGGGTTGACCGCTCGCTCTGCCCCAGCCAGGGAAGATGTTCTTAAACCCTGCCCTCATAACAGGCAGCATTTCCTCTTCCCTCTAGTCTTCCTCACTTCCAAAACTGAGATAATATTGACACAAACCTCAAAAGCCCTGAGGACCCACCCTTGTCCCCACCCTGGGCATGGGGAGGGCATCTGGGGCTTTGGTCTGGGTGCAGATCTCCTACCTCCCCCTGCAGCCCACCCTGCTGGACACGCAGAGCTGAGTGGCACATGGGTGGGCAAACACTGCCAGGGAGCGTAGGAAAAGAGGACACGTGCAAACCCTTCTTCAAGAAGGCAAAACTTCTACTAAAGCCTACCCCGACCAGGATTTGGTTGCAGCAACAGTGCTGGTGATGCATCTCCACAGGTCTTCTCCTGCCTAGCTAAGCTTGCTGGACTCTTCCAGGTGCTGGAGAGGCCTAAGGCGGGTGGTCACGGCCACATCTATGTCCTGTCCGGCTTGTAGGCACCACAGCATGGGAGGGTCTAAAACCCTCTTTGCTTCCTTCAATGAACTGACCTCAGGATGGGGAGGTTTGGTTGAAAATCTCCCCACGCTAGCACGGGCACAGCATCAGGTTTCACAAGGGCACCAAGAATGGTCCATCAATAGCCCAGGATCCCAGGAAACACAGCTCAGAGTCCTGTTAAGAGAGAGAAACGTTGGCTCTTATAAACCCACAAACATTAAGCTTGCAAGTCAAGCCTGTACTTAAGAAATCACTGACACCTAAGGAGCTAAAACCCCAGTGTATGATTGATGGGAAACTGCGAGCTGCTCCACATCAAGCCAAGTCTGAGCGTGTCCTCCAGTGCCCCCGAGGCATTTGCAGTGCAGCTCGACCTGTGTCCCTGATGAGGACTGCAAGGATTTACTCCAAAATCCACTTCTCCCCTGGCACCAGTTAGAGCCACATCTCCGATTCCCATTTAACATCGGAGGGAATTGCCAGTGCCTCCTTCCCGTGCATCTTTTGCCCTCTCGGTCACTCGAGCAAAGGCTTTGCCATTTTTTTCGAGGTGATAAAGTGCTGCTTTGGCAGGGCGTCTTGTCTGGAGCAAGTCGCGTGCCACAGACCCAGCCAGATCTGACGAGAACGGCGGCAGCAGCAGAGCAGCTTTCCTCCCAGGCTTCCCCCTCCTCGCGTGGTGCTCTCAGGCCCCCAGTGTGGTACAAACCACACCACGCCCTTGGTACTCTCCTAGCCCTCGACCAGGTAAAGCCAGCCTTGAACTAAACAGATTGGCCCCAAGTTAAGATTAAATAAAGAAAACCCTCAAAATCATCTCATCGAGAAAAAGGGTTGAAGGGCTGAGCCCCTCCCCGCTCCGGCTCTTGCCCTCAGCAGAGCAGCCAGCAGACTCCGGGCTGCTTAATCAAGAATCGCTGGTGTCTGTGGCTGCTGTTCAAAGTCATTAAGCTTGGCATGGCTCCACCAGTGCCGCC
>NW_010406403.1:57026-59020 GCF_000710305.1 Buceros rhinoceros silvestris | reverse complement strand
AGCCCACGATCGCTTCCCCGCGGCCAGCGTGCACACAGGGCACAGCCAGGAGGTGCCCTGTGCAGATCCTGTCCCACTGCTGCCTCCGGGTCTGTGCCACCCCATCACCTTCACTTTGCTGCACAGAGCTCTCCCACAGCCCTGACAGCTCGGGGACGTCTCGCCATCCAGCACAGCGAGAGGATCAAAGCTGTGGCGCCAAGCGAGAGGCCAGGACAAGACTTCCCTGGGGAGGGAGATCAGCCCAGCCCCAGCACACCAACACGGGCATTAAGTTCATGCTGCATCATGCAAGACTGGAGAGGGGAAAATAATCCCCTATATCCTTCTAGGGTCTCTTTTATCGTTCCTTATCGCCCAGCTCCTCCATAAGCCAAATCAAACTTTCTCGAGATCCTCCTGGTGACAGCAGTGACTTGCCCTGCATAGCTGTAAAAAAAAAAAATCATCCAGCTAAAGAATATTTAAGGACCGCAAAGAATGGAACTGAGCTGCAAGAAAGCAAGCAAAATCCACCATGGCTAATTATTTGCTCTTAATTTTCAAAAAAAAGGATGGATTGATAAGAGAATTTGGTAAGCAAGATGATAGCAGGAGTGTTCTCGAAGCCAAGCACTGTAGTAGGCTCCAAAAGCCAGAATTTTCATAATCCACGGGCTGTTAATTACCTAAACACAGGCCCCTTGGAGCTGCCTGAGTGGAGATTAATTACTTTTTGAAATAATAGCTAAATTGATGCTGGGAAGGAATTTGGGTTCCAAATGGCTGAAAATTAGCCAGCCTCTTTCTCCATTTCTCTTTGCCACACTCAGGAGGACATTTGCCTGTTGCCTTTTCAGAAAAGAGCCATTAATCAAATCAGCAGATGGCCCTTCCCAACCCTGTGATGCTGCAGAAAGGCAAAAGGCAGGAGGAGAAGCAATAGCCCACAGGTGTTAGCAAAAAAAAAAAAACCAAAACAAAAAAACCCCAACAAAATCCCTGAAGTCAGTGATTAGCAGTTCCAGAGACAGCCTCCCCAGAGAGGTTCCACTGGACTAACTCTCCTGGAGACGAGGAACGTCTCCGGTGACAAGCAGACACCCACAGGAAAGGGATTTGTCTGTCTTTAAATCAAATCACCTGCACTAATTCCAAATACCAGGATTTACGTCTCCTGGTTCAGCCAAGTTTGATGACTTAGTTGTCACCGCCTGCCAAATCTTCCACCCGTGAGTGGGCCACACGCGCCGGACGCGTTCCTGCGTGTCCCAGTGGGGTGTGCGTGGTGCTGGCTTGTCCTGTGGTGAGGCTCGCCAACACCCTCTCCCACCCGGCTGCACGCTTCGCAGGACGCGCAGGAACGTCTCCACGTAGGAACACCTCCTGTCAGCACTGGTGACAGCTCCGCTGTCACAGGCGGCTGTGACCGAACGAGGGTGCTGTCAGGTGAACATGCACACAGACAGCGTGATGGCACAAGCCTTGTTCCCTGGGAAAATCAGCCAGCAGGAGCCTTGGCTCCTCCGAGCAGGGTCCCAGTGCTCCCTGCCTCCTCGGCCCCTCACAGCAGACACCCACGCAGGAGGGACGCCGCTGCCTCCCCAGGTGACCCCTGTGGTCACCAGGCGTGACAGGAAGCCGTTCCGTGTTACGGCCAAGTGAAGGCGCAGGCAGCCAAAGGCTGCCCTATCAATCACACCAGCCTCCGCTCACGGAGCCCTTGTCTTGAAAGAGCATCTGCTCCATCACATACGGGTGGCTGACACGCGAGGAACCCTCCGCAGCATTTATTGATGTACGTTACCTTGGATTTTATGGCCTAATAAATAACGGAGGAGAGGCAGACACCCATCTCCTCAACGCCGCCTGCACTGCATCACCCGCCCTGTGTGGCTTCCCAGACGCAGGGCTGCAGGCAGCTTCGCTACCCAGACACCCAGCCAGCGACACGCATCCGAGGAACAGGGCTGTGCTCCCCGGCGGGGAGGCCAAGACCTCGTTCCCTTCCCTAT
>NW_010406403.1:56300-56546 GCF_000710305.1 Buceros rhinoceros silvestris | reverse complement strand
CCGGTGCAAGCCCCAGGGCCGCCCCCACGAAGGTGACAGCCGTGCCTGTTGCTCCAGCAGCCTCTGCCCCGCTCCGGCCTCAGCGCAGGACCTGCTGGCTGCCTGACCGGCGCTCACTTCGCAGCACTTGCCGGCAGAATCAGACCTGGGCGGTTTGTTACACTACAGAGGAGGCTTCAGAGATGCTCGGAGGAGAGATCTGATTAGAGAAGGAGAGCAGCCGGCAGGCCCTGAGCAGAGGGAAGC
>NW_010406403.1:54132-56117 GCF_000710305.1 Buceros rhinoceros silvestris | reverse complement strand
AGTGCAGGTCTCGGGCAGCACCCAGTACCTGCTGCTGTGCTGGCCAGTGAGCAGCAAACACCTCACTGGTAATGGTGGGCTCCTGCAGCTCCAACAGCCTGGGTTGAACTGGTTCCCCACTGGGAACGATACTGACGCCCCTACTGCAGCAGCAGATCAAAGGCAAGGCAGGGAGAGGGAGGGGGATCAGACCTCGCAGCTGCTGGTCCAGCAGCATCCTCAGCTCCTGGAACACACCGTCTTCAAGCTGCATAACCTTGTGGTCTCACCCCGCTGCAACGCCTTAGCTAGATTGATTGCTCCCGCCGTGGGCAAGAGAAGTCAAGTGGATGCCGGCTCCTAGGCCATTACTCTGATTTTTCATCCTTCACCTATTGTGAATACAAAAAATGACAGAGAGACCGGCAGCCCCCCAGCCCCGCATCCATTGTCACCGTGCAAACAACCAGAACTCAAAGCACCCATCGCTCACTGTGCCCTTCACTGTCCAACAAGCCACCGATTTATCTCCAGGAGCCGGGATGAAATGGGGCTCACCACAACCCTTCAGCAAAGCAGAGGAACCTCTGCCTCTGCCGCAGGCCCTGTGCAGAGCTGGCCGCGCTCCCATCTGCAGAGGGGCCAGGAGCGCCTCCTGGCTCTCGTGTCATCAGCACTGCTTCTGACACTGGTTTGCTTGGATTCAGCTTCTTGCCACAAACACATGCCCTCAGCTGGGGGATGCTTCTATTGCCAGATTTTGGGGTGTCTCCACTGAAGACACAAGTGAGGGGAGCACCAAGGCCCTCACTGTTTGAGGAGCCATTACAGGGGCGGCTTTCAGAGGCTTTGGACACGCAGCATCCACACCACCACCTCCCTCCGTCAGCCAGGCATCGTGGGTCCTGGAGGGGCCAGCACAGTGGGCTGGGGAGCAGCTCTAGCTCCCGGGCAGGATGCTGGGGCTCCACTCCACTTGGACATCTCCGTGCCTGGAGTTTTCAGCATGGGCTTTTTGACCTTCCAAGTTCTCCTGTCCATCACCTGGCTGTCAGCAAGCACAAAAACCAGCTCTTCGGGGCTTTCCAGCCCAGCTAATATGATGGGGAGAGCTAATGTGACAGGGAGGTCTCTTTCTCAGATTCCCCTTTAGCTACTTCCCAGCCCCAGGGTGGAGGTAGTTTTTCATCCCCTTTTGCAAGGTGATAAAATGCTACACGTGTAAAACACTTCATTCCAGGACACCAATTATGCAAAACACGCTCAGTGGGATCTAACACAAACTGATACAGTCAGCCGGCAGCGAGGACTCCGCTCCCCGGCTTCACTTTCTGGGGCCGGTGTGGAGCTGTCTGGACAGCCTGCCGTCCTGCTCCACCCGGCGCAGCGCACAGCTCTGCCCCATCCTGCTCCAGCGCAGCCTCCTTGGGGCCCGTCCCTCCTCCTCTGGACAGGGCTGACGGGCAGGCAGACCCGGCACCAGGACAGGCACTGGAGGAGACCTGGGCATCACACAGAGCACTCTGGGGCTCCAGCAAACCTGGATCTGCTAACGTTGCTTATTTTAACACTCGTGGGCTTTTCAGAGCTCTCCTGTTGCTACTAGCCGTGCTGCCAGCACTCTCACGCACCATGCGGGGAGAAGGACATCTGCGTGGACCTTCACTCACTGCCGTGTTTCCAAGCAGCTCCAGGGGTGCTCTGCCCGCTCCCAGACCTGCCCCAGTGCTTACCCAACAAGAGTCCACGCTAACCAGACAGAGCTTTCCATGCCTCAGACCACTAATGATGGGAAACGATGCAGACAGGCCGCTCATGGCAGGTGTCAGAGAAAGGAGCTGGCTCTTACCTCTTCTGGACAAGCCCAAGGATGCTCCAGGGGAAAGCACTGCAGCAAGTAATGTGCTGGACTAGGACAGAAACCAAGCCAGCCTGGAGCCTGCCTGGGGTGCATGGCTGTTAAAAAAAAAAAAAAAAAAAAAAAAAAAAAAAACAAAATTTTCCGC
>NW_010406403.1:47370-54020 GCF_000710305.1 Buceros rhinoceros silvestris | reverse complement strand
AAAAAAAAAAAAAAAAAGAAAAAAGATATCAAGATTTCCTGCCCCCAATTTGCTGACTCAGTAATGACTCGAGGGGCTAAATTTAGCTATGGAAGTGCTCAGCAGTGGGATGAGCGGCTGTTGGCCTCTCCTTAACCTTATTATCAGACCTTTTAAGTAAACTCTTCACCAGATCAGGAGAGATTCTGCTCACACTCCAAGGGGATTACAAACCACCTTTGAAAGCTGGAATAAAGCACAAGTACAGAGGTACACACACGCACACACAGAGCCTTCTGGTGGTGATGCAAGACCTGGGAGCGGAGAGACAGCAGAGTGCATCGTGTTTGGTGAGTCGTCATAGCAACAGGGAATTTGAAAAGCAATTAGATGTGGGTTCATCTGCATCCCAGTGAGGGATCTCAAAGAGCCCAGCGCTGCAGGCAGCGTGCCGGGGCTGATGTGGCCAAGGGGCTTCTCTGGTTCAGGGAGATGTGGTGGCACTGCCGGGACACCAGCAGCAGACCCGCGGTGCAGGTGCCGGAGTGACAGCTCAGTCTGGCCTAGGCAGAGGAGATGCCCTGTGGGGAAACAAGGCAGAGTCAAAGACTTTCCAACCGAAGGAAAGTATAAATTTCTAACCAGCCATGATATCATCTGCAATACAGCTTGACCTGGCAGCAGGCTAAGCCGTGCTTTCACAGGCCAAGGGCAATCATTGCATCACCTCCCACAAAACCTCCATCGGCTGTGTCCCAGAAGAGCCCCGCCTGGGGAGCAGCCCGCGTCCTGTGCTGCTCGGGGCGTGATCAGAGAGCTGCTCCTCGCTCTTTTCCAGCCCCAGGGCAGGAGCCCGAAGACCTGCCTGGCTCGAGCCACTTCCCGAACGCTGCTGATGGCAGGAGCGCAGACAGATTCGCACATGTTCACCATCACGCGGACTGAAGGCATCATCCCTTCTCCACAGATAACAACAACATACGCTCCGCTTTTCCAGTTCCAATAGCATTGCTAAGAGCTTTCTTATTTTCCCCCTTTTTTAATATGCTAAAAATCAGTTCCTCCTCCTCACTGCTAGAAATTCCTCCAAAGTTTTTCATCGCTTCCCTTCACAATTTCTGCGTTTTCAAGGCACCATACTAGATGAAGCACTGTTGATTCCCAACTTTCCCTTCCACCTTCCACTTATTTCCCCACATTTTCTGCTCACAGTGGCCGCTCCGGCCAGGACACATACTCAGGTACTCACTTCCCTAGCTGAGGACACCCCGCTTTGCATCAGACAGCTCCCAGGAGGCCCCAAGAGCCGCAGAAGTGTGGGCGATGCTGTGTTCATGCACTGCTTTAGCATGCAACTTCTCCTTTTATCCATGGGCTAGAGAAGGGGTTGCAGTCTTTGACTATCAGAGACTGGGCTGGGTAGTTGCATTTCGGCTGGATCCTCCCAGAGAGGGGGTTAACGTACATCTGCAGAGGGGAGATAAGGTAACTGGGCACCTTGATCGCCTGGGATCTTATTAAAGGAGAGCTGGCTGGCAAGATCCTATCGCTGCGCCAAAACATCTGCGCCTTTATCCTCGACTGTAACATGAACCAAAACAAATCAAGTGAGCAGGGCAGTCAGGCTGGGCTCTCCTGTGAGGTGGGACAGGCAGGGAGCAAGGGGACACTGCCCCACACGCAGCCAGGGCCCCGGCAGGGCAGCTGGAGGGGGCAGCTGGGAGGATGCGCAGCCACAGCAGCCCTGCAAGAAGGGGAGATGGAACAGACAAAGCAATATGGGAGCTCCTGGTGCGTGGAGACGTTGGGCTGTTACGTCAATGGGGCAGGATGCTGCTGCAGGGTGTAAGGGCAGGGACTAGAGAGACCTTGAGAAGAGCAAGGGACAGGCTTCATCCCTGCTGCCTGCAATCCTGGGAGCACACGGGGAGCCAGAGCTGGGTTTTAAACCCACTAGTCCCACATTCATTCAGGGAAATGGGGGACGGGGACAGCTCTTGGACAGCCAGCATCTCCTCGGCCACCATACCACCTCCCAGCCCTCCAGACTGGCTCAGTCAGTCCCACCTCCTTGTGAAGGGCTGCCAGCCCAGTGGGTACAGCCAGAGAACTGTTTTTCCACTCCATGCTGCTTCCCCAGGGACAGCACGGTTGGTTTGCCAAGGTTTGTTCCCACCTCTCTGCTCCAGCTCCACCATGGCAAAGGGAAGCAAGCACCATAGGCAGCTGATAAGCAGCTGCGTGGAGCCAGGTCTTGCCCTGGCAAAGCCCGGAACAACTTGCACATGGGTGAAGCTCAGATTTCCAGCTCTGTTTCTTCTGCCCAGGAAGCATGTCCTGACACCCGGGAGCCTAATTTATCTCAGAAGCCATCATGTGCAGCTCATTCCTCTTGGGAACAAGCACGAGGAGGCAGCAGCGCAGGCAGGGACACCTGCCAACAAACAACATTTGTGCCAGTCACAGCCAAGAGGAGCCAAGAGGAGAGGACCCAGTGCCACCGGCTCCTTTCCGCCAGGGCAAAGCTTGCTTTGACCCTGCAGTGACGTGACAAAGGGGTTTTGGAGGGTGGTCAGAGCCTCACGAAGGGGCAGGGACAGCTGCAAACAACAGCCCAAGCAGTTATAGATCTCTTCTTGATAGATTAAACTTCACAAAAGCCACATAAGTAACAGCAATAAACTCTCCCTGCCCTTCAAAAGGCGGGTAGGTGCACGGGAGCCTGCTCGGAGCCTTCCTGAGAAGGAAAAGATGCAGCAGCCTCCAGGTCCCTGCCATGCCCCCTCCAAAAAGCCAGGGAACAGCCTGCCAGCTCATGGCCCAGAGCAGCCTTCGCTTGAGTCACAGGGGCCTTGGTGCTGCCTCCCACCCAGCCATGGAACAAAAGAAGCTTCGTCATCCTCCCCTGCAGGAAGCGTACTGGCAGGGAGGGGAAGGAGGTGCCTCTCTGCCCTCCCCACTGCTCTGGGGGAAGGGGAGCCAACGAAATCAAGCCCCCGCAGCCAGGCATGTGGGCAGACCGTGACAGCATCTCACCCATGGGTGGGCTCTGCTCCGGAAGGAAAGCTTTCCAGCAGCACTTGGGAACAAGGCTGCACAGGCTGAGAGCACAAGGAGTCCTGAGCTTGGAGTACCAGGGATGAGAGAACAGGCAAAGCATTGCAGCAGGGAGCCAACATGAACATCAGTAGAAGGACCATCACATCCGTGTAGGGCAGACCAGAGCTGCACATCGTGTCAGGAAGAGGGGGACAGACATGGCTGCTAAGACTTAACAGAGAGCAGCAATATTTGGAGAAAGTGAGTAGGCATGGGGAGGCAGGCCCAGATACACCAAAGCTACAGATGTGAAAAACCTTCTACCAGCTCCTCTCACCCTCTGTAAACACCACGCTGGGAGCACCATGCTCCCCTGCACACCACGCTGGGGACCACGGCCTGCCCAGCCCGACCCCTGCTCCAGCGGACAAGAGACCATCTGACAGCGGGGACAAACACAGACTGGGGAAAGCATAATTCGTCAAACCAGCCAGCAAAGTGTGTTATCGGTTGGTGTCCGTGTTCCCCACTGAGGCTTGCAGCCCATACACTGCCAGGACAACGAGATAGCAAGGGCAATGTGGACCAACCCACCTTGAGAAAAGCCTTGCAGCTTGAGATAACAACTCATGGAGGCCAGAAGCAGGAGAAGCACAAATCCTTGCTCAGCTCAGGCATCGCTGCATCCCACTGCTGTGAAGGCAAAGAAGCCACTTGGGGTGAAACAGAGACCTGGAAACCTTCAGATGATGCAGAAGGAGGATGCTACCACTTATTAATTGCAATTGAAGATATGCTACCTGATTTATCCAGGGCAAATAACGCTTGTCAAGAGCATCATACTCCTTGAACTGCTGCACTGGTCAGTCTGCACTGACAGAGGTTCTCAAAGCGCTGCTGCAGAAGTAACGTGTAGCAGCTCTACACAGGCTCTCAGCTGCTGATGGGAAAAGGAAGGAGGTGAAGGTGCTGACAAGTCAGCCTCACCTATAGTAAGCAAGAACAAGGGCTGACACACAGCTTAAACAACATATTAATGAACACAATGAAGGAATGAAAAAGGCTCAGGGGATTAAGGAGGAAATCTGTTTCCCTTATAATTTATGACCATCCAGAACATGACACTGTTAGATTTAATGTCACCAGATACGTGACTACATTTTGACAATGAAAGGTAGCAGGATTTAGATGAAACCATAAGAAGAGACATACCAAAGGGTTGGGGCTCCTCCATGGTGACAGCCAGGTGGTCAGGCTGTCACCACAGCAAGTTGAGAAGACCATCGAGCTGCAGGGACCCCTCCGCCCCCAGCAGGTCTGGAGTTCCCTGGACAGGTCTTGGGGTAAGTATCAGCAACCCAGCTAACTGTACGGAGTTACTCTGCAAGGGCTGGCTCATAATACATGACTGCCCTCTGTAAAACCTTCTTGAACTACGGTGTCATGCCAATGTCCTCAGGAGTCAGGGTACTTAGCAGATCAGTGTGAACATGGAGCTAAAGGCAAGACTCCAGCTGGCAATACCAACCTTATGAGGAAGAGGAGACATCCAGGCAGCTGCAGCACAGAACCACTGCTCCATGTGGAGCTTCTCTTCAGAGTCTGTGAGAAGGGCACATCAGGATGTTTGGCATCGTGTGGAAGAGCTGTGAGGCTGGTCTCCTGGTCAACAGGAAAGCAATGTATGAGAGAGCCATATTCCAGTGAACTCAGAGGACACTGCACACCCCGCTGCCTGCCTTCCCATAGCAGCGTCTTCTCTTCCCGGTTAGCGAATATCACCGACTGGGGAACTCCACCTTTGCGGGCAGATGGCTCCTTGCCTCGTAGCAGTGCGCTAATTGGGAGCTGGTGGGGGACAGATGCTCCTGCCTTCTCGTGTTAAGAGAGAGCATCAGCTCCAGCACGGCAGCACCAGCAGCGCTCGCTAGCATCAGCGCTGAAAGCCACCGAAGGCAGCAGGAGGCAATTCCGGAGGCAACCCTGGCAGTAGGTGCTGGGAAATGAGCTCCGTGTTCATTCCCACACAGCCACAGCCTAACGCTGCTATCAGCCAGGGCTTATCTATACCAGTTCCACTCTGTGGGTCCACAGCTGTCCTGACACCCCAGCCCGTGCCAGGGAGGGGACCAGGGGTGTTCAGGCATCTAGGAAGGGCAGCAGGAGAACACGGTTCTGCCTTGGTCCTGAATTTTGTATCGTGCTGCATTAACCCAGACTAAATTATCTTTCACGCTACTGTGCTTCACCTAAGAGAAAAAACAATATAACTGGCAGACAACTCCTTCCTTTTGGAGAGCTGTCAAGGGAAAGCAGACGCTTTTATTGCAGCCCCTCTGCTGCTGAGGTGAGGGCAGGTTTCCAGATCGGTGCTGCGTTCAGCATGCGTCACGAGCACCAGGACAGCCGTCCTGGCTGGAAAGGAACAGCCGCGGCTCCTAATGGAGCTCTTTCCTTAAGCAGCTAGGAGAAGTCTATTTAAGGAGTCAGGGTCTTTTTAACCTGCCTTCCTTTGAAAGGAAAAAAGCCCACCTAAATTTATCTTACCAGAATTAGAGCTTTTAACCTGTTTGCCTCCTACAGCCCATTGTCCGGCACACCAAGAGCTGTTTCTCTGGAAATGGCAACATTAGCTAATTGCTGTTTGAAGTCTCTCCTCCTCTGGAGCAGAGCAGCAGCCTAGGAACGCCTGCTGCCTTCCCTGACAGCTCTAACAAGCCATCGGCAGGCATGGGGCCGGATCCTGCTCTCCAGAGCAAACCACACAAGCATCCCAAGGCAGAGGAGGGGCAGCTGGGCTTTTTCCATCATTTCCTGCTCACTCGCTTTCCCGAACACCATGGGCACAGTCTGGGGGCAGCCACACCAGCCCTGCCTATGGGACCGGGGCTGTGCCAGCATCCACCCAGCAGAGCACCCATGGGGCAGGTGCCCAGGCCGTGCATCGCAGGAGAACTGCCTTTTTGCTGCCGTGAGAAGCCAGTTCCCCTGCCTGGAGGTCTGCAAGGGAAGGTAGTGCAGACAGCCCGCGAATCCCCGTTCTCCCAGCACTGAAGGACTGGCATGCTACTTTAACACATGGTTCCCAGCACCCTGGGACGCCTACATGACACTCCTGAAGAGGAACAGGGTCTGGCCACTTTCTCACAGCAGCATGCAGACCAATAAAGAGCTATCCCCTCCCAGTTTTCTCCCTAGACAAGCAAGATTTAAACTAGAAGCAGTTCCCTGCAGGGCAGGTGTAAGGGGGAACTGCTGGGGACACATGTGGGGACCTGCAACTCCAGCAGAGCCCACGGAAGCCTCCGGCAGAGGCTGCAGCCTTCGATGCAGCTGAGGTGGAAAGGCAGAAATGCAAACAGGAGGAAAAGTGCATCTGATTTAGCGCTGGGCAGATGCTTACTTCTGCCTGGGCTAGTGAGAAGAGCAGGTTGTCACAAGGCAGCTGTCACTGAAATGCCTGTGCGGTCTGTAAGGATTCTTTTTATGTAATTGCTACTCCTCAGGAAAAAAAAATACAACTTACCATGAGCAAATATAATTTCCCTTCAAGAAATCCTTGAGGTTTGCCATTTCCATGGCGCTCTGCAGATGAGAGAACCCTTTGCTGAGGCAGCAGCCAGGGCTGGGGA
>NW_010406403.1:46513-47297 GCF_000710305.1 Buceros rhinoceros silvestris | reverse complement strand
CGCGCGTGCTGGGCGGGGGGGGGGGGAAGCCACTCTCTGGAGGGGCTGGGGAGGACCCTGGCATGGCGCTGCCCTCTTTGGGTACCTCCACCCGCTGATCCAGGCTCACTGCTGTGCTCGGGTCAGACGGGCTGTATATCTGGATCTTTTCTTTGTGGGCTGGGAAAAACAAGCGACCTTGCTCCCCACTGCTGCAGAGGTGAGGCTGGCAATGCCAAGGCACAGCAGATGTTTGCTCCAGTGGCCTCATCCTTACTAACAGTGGCCAAGAGGCTCTCTCCTCCCCCAGAACTCACCCAAACTCCACTTCTATCCAAGCTGCTGCCATGCCAAGCTTCTCCACCACTGCTGTGGGGATCTGCTCCCAGTGGGAGGGTGCCCAGAGCAAAGCCAGGCTCCCTGTCTACCTCACCAGCCCTGGCTGGGAATCCAGACCCCAGCAGAGCATTGGCTAAGAGCACGAGACCCTTTCGCCAGACCCACACATGCAAAGCAGCTGGTGCTCTGCTGAAATGACTGCTGAGGCTTTTGTCCACTCAGATGTACAAGAGGTTGCCAAGACCAAAAAATCCCAGCACTGCAGAGGGGCAGTGAATTGAGTTCTTGGTATTGCAAGAATCAGGGAAAGCTTAAAGTCCAGCTTTAGGTCTTCCATCTTATGCAAACTGTGGCCACAGTCCTGTTTATTTAATAGTCCCAAGGGACTCTGTGCTAGGATCTACCACAGGGTACAAGAAGGGTAAAGCTTCCAACCAGCTTAGGAAAGCCCACAACAAAGACGGGG
>NW_010406403.1:21216-46381 GCF_000710305.1 Buceros rhinoceros silvestris | reverse complement strand
AATGACAACAGCTGGAGTAGGAACAGAGCCCAGGCACAGAGCTGAGTGGGGAAGGGACAGGCAAGGCGCTGCAGGTTTGTTCACTATTCCCAGGAGGAAGAGAGAAAAAGGAAGGGGGGGACTTTGCCCAGGAACAGCGTCAGAAATACTGCTGAGAGGGAGCAGGAATTTTAGAAACATTTGCATCTACAAACCAACCTAAACAGGAGCACAGGAAGAGTAATGAACAGCTCACTGCAGAGCTGCAAACACTGCAGCTATTTTTAGTTACGTAAAAGACCCCAAATTACCGACAGAATTGCTGTGAGACTTTGGGAGAGAAGCAGATCCAATACCAGTACATTTCCCGCAAGGCCAAGGGAAAGCTCAGTGCCTTAGAAGGGAAATGAGGGAAATACTCTATTTAGGCAATTTAAGTGGAAAGCAGGTCTCCAAACACCAAATTCATCCCACAGGACTATCTTCTACTCCCTTGGCTGCCCCAAACTCTTCACAGCTCCCCTGCTTTCCCAGGTGAGCACAGGCATCTCCCTCTGCTCTGCCAGGTCATCTGCTCAAGGTGCCACAGGGCTGAAGGCTCAAGTTCTGCTGCCAGTTGCTTGTATCTGTAGTAAATGGTGGAGCTTTCTTTTTTTTCTCCTCTATGTGGAAAGTACTTGGCAAAACTGATTGTAAAAGTATAGGGTAGAAGGAACATCCTGGGGCACCGTGGAAACAAGAGTGGAGGACTGGAAGAGAGATCAGCAGGTTCCTTAGTCGCTGCAGATCTCACCTTCACGTGGCCTCAAGGAAGGGGACGTGTTACAGTGGTAGGCAGCAGTAATACGTTCGTGTCCTTCATCTGGGAGGATGGAACTTCTCCAATTACCTGTGGAGAAGCCAGCAAAAGCTTTCACTGAGAGAAATCCCTTAGAACTGGAAGGAAATGCCCAGGGATGAAGAAATCCCTCCACCTCCCACACAAGAATACCCCATGCCCCAGGATGGCAGACAGGTCCTGCCAAGGCACTGCCATTCATAGACCTCCCCCTTCGGTCTGCTCAGGGCTCGGTCCTCCCACTGGGACAAAGCACATGCACCCATGCGCAACAACACCCCGGCAAGCTGCGGCAAGCTCCTGGATGGGTGATGCTACTTCAGCCTGGTTCTGCGCTCTCCCGTCTCAGCTGCAGCTCTGGTCAGGCTTTCAAGGGGGAAAGCCACCTGCTTCGAGCTGCAGTTGGATGGAGTCTATTTTTGGGCCCTTTGCTGGCACGCAACACCCCTGTAAGCGATCGCCTCTGAGGTTAAGTAGATGAGATTCTTTGGTGAGGTCTCTCGAGGAGCAGGATTTCCTTTTCTCCGCATTAAGCCCTTTTATTAACGCTCTGACAGATCTCGACATCGCCGTGCCCCTGCGACGCTCCCCGTCACACCGCCGGCAATAACAGCGGGTCTATTGCCGGAGATTAGGGGTGAGCTATAGAGAATTGCAAACAGCAGAGAAACCAATAAAAGCAGAACAATTTTAGGAATTGTCAGCTATAGCAGCAACCCCCGAAGTCACAACTGCGCTCGTGCCCACAGCCATCAGCCCAGGGCTGCAAGAACATCACACGGTATTAGTCACCGCTGCTCGCAGCAATCTCTTTGGCTCATACCCCTACAAATATCACAGGGGCTAGAGATGTCTCAGAGCGCAGAGAAACCAATAAAAGCAGAACAATTTTAGGAATTGTCAGCTATAGCAGCAACCCCCGAAGTCACAACTGCGCTCGTGCCCACAGCCATCAGCCCAGGGCTGCAAGAACATCACACGGTATTAGTCACCGCTGCTCGCAGCAATCTCTTTGGCTCATACCCCTACAAATATCACAGGGGCTAGAGATGTCTCAGAGCTCTAAGAGGCACCACAAAAAAAAAAAAAAAAACCAAAACACCACAGTGACCTCAGTTTAATGCAACATGACTATTTGCTTGTGGAAATGACTTGGCTTCTCTGTCCCTGAACCTTGCAGGTGTTTGTTTAACAGCCTGCATAAATTGAGGCTAATCACAGCTCCGCCAGATGCCGAGGAGCCGGGCAGCCAGGAGGACACGGCCCTGCTTATCTCCAGCGCAAGCTGAGCAAGCTGCTCCCGAGGGCGAGAGCTAATCTATCCAGCCCTAAAAGCAGCAGCCAGGCTCTCATGCCTGCAGCCTCACCAGGGAGAAGCTGAGGACAGGGTCTGAATGGGATTAGTGCAGAGGAGAGAGGGGATATGTGGGGCTGTGCCTCAGCTGCTGCCAGGGATGCGCCTGGGGAAGGGGCTGCCTTGGCCATCGCAGTGATGCCAAGGGCTGGGCTGGAGACCAGGACATCTCCCTGGGTCTGGTGGGGGAATGAACACATGTCCAGCCTCACATCCCTTCTGATCTCCCAGCACAAAGGGGAGGGAGACTGGCAGCAGAGCCAACCAGCCAACAAAGCGAACACGCATTCTCCACCTTGCTTCCATCCTGCTGTGGAGACAGGCCACGGGGAGGGAAGGGACAGGGCACAGCACAAGAGAATCAAGCATTTTCTCTCCTTCCCCTGCTAGCCAGAGCCCATAACATCTCCCAGCTCCTCAGTCCTGACCTGGGCAACCCTTGATTCCACAGCTTCCTACAAACATCCACACACCAGCAACTGCTCATTTCCTTGTGATGAAGCAGAGCCATAAGCCAGCACAGTTTAGGCTCAGGCTTAAAACCCAGACCTGCACACCCCAGCGAGCTCTACTGGCATCACACCTGTATGTGAAACCTGCTCCCCATGCACCCGTACATCCAGCAGCAGAAAAGCAGAAGCAATGGGCTTGTAGTCATGGCACGGCAAGCGCTAACAATTTCTGGGCAGTCGTAATTGTCTCTGCTCAGACCGACACTCACGATGACTAACCCTGTAGTAAGGCCGTGGGGAGGTGGCTGTACAACACTAACCGTACATCCAGCCCTCGCTCATTAGCTAGGCCCAGACCTCCCACCAGCCGGGTGGCCTGGGGAAGGAGTCCCGCCGTGACAGGGGGACAGCTCAGCACCGTTAGGAACCAGCCCCCTTCCTCCTCTCATTTCAGTTTATTCCAGCCTCGTGCCTTCTTGTTATCGTAAGAGCCCAACTCCATTTCAGGGGTTTGTTTTGCACGCAGCTTAAGCTGCTGAAGAACACAGTAGTTAGAGGTTTTAAAAGCAACCCTAACAGCACAGACACTTATTCCTGCAAAGTACAATGGTCTTCAGAAGAGCTTTTTCATCGCTACCCATATTTAAAGCCAGGCTCCCTACCACTGTGTAAAGCAGCAGCAAAACTGTGGTCCATGATCAGCCCTTTGCCAGGGAACTGTCTCCTCACTTCATCAGGCAGCACAACCCTCAGCCCCAGCCAGAAACCAGCTCCCGACTGAGGTTACGTACACTTTACTCCTGGGAGATTTCAGAGGATCCTAGAGACCAAAAGGCTCTGGGGCGTTAACCCCACTTCCTAGCGACGGGGTAACCCTTCCTCAGCCCACCCTGCCTGCTGCGGGCCAGCCCTGCTTCCCCGAGGGCTGGCCGGGTTATCACGCTGTACAGCTCTGCAGTGCCTCAGCTCCAGAAGCTTGGGCTGCTCCCTCCCCCCTCCTTTAGCTTCATGGAAATGCACAGTAAGATCTCAGCACAAGTCAAGAAAATTGCCTCCCTTTACCTCGCCATTGCTCTGCCCAGGCTAATCAAGGAGGGACAACACTAGCTACAGCCAGAACACGATTCTCCTGCAGGCAGCAGAGTTCAGCAGTGAAGAAGTCAGCGTTTCATTTGCATTTCATTTTCTGAAGCCGCCCAGCTCAACATCTGAACACAAGCCCTGCAAAGGGCAGGGGATGCTCCAGGGCCAGACTCCTGCTCCACAGGTCAGCCATGGAGAGAGAAGGCATGTTCCCTGCAGACCCTGCTCAGTGTGTCACGAGGCTTCACCAAATGCATTAAGGAAGAGATCAGGCTTAAGAAAAAAAAACAGAAGCCCTTCCAGCAGCATCCTGGCACGCTCAGCCTAGGAAGAAGTGGGTTGTGCTTCTCCATGGATACCTGGTCCGGGATGTTCAAGACGAACATCGCAGCAGGCAGGCTACGGTCCAGACTCACTGTTTTGAGAAGCCAGGACTGCCTGCCATGAGCTCCCAGAAGTTACCTTGACTCTAAGCACAGAGTTCACAGTAGCCTCAGAGGCTCTTCCCACAAGATCCTCGGTAACAAATGGCCCAGCAGCGTGCCAGACGGCTAATAAATCCAGGCTTCACACGCCAGCCGCTCCTGGGAGCGCTCAACACTTCCCATGCCGGCAAACAGGCGCTACAGATCAAACTCAGCTGGAGATGATGGCTGATGGCTAAATCCACTGTGCAGGACAACCGCTTCCTCAGCAAGCCGAGCTGGGTACGCACTCGGGGAGATGGGGCCTGCCACAAGATAGGACAGGGCTATTTTGCAATAATTTGCCTAAGTTCACGGGAAACAGCAGGGTTACAGCAGTGCTTCTGGATCTGAACCAAGACAAGGGCCTCATCACAGGTCCTGCACAAACTTGCACACCCCCAGCAGTCCCCCAGCCCCGTGTTGGTGCCTCACAAGTAAACACACAGCCTGCTTCTCATGTCAGCACAGATTCTGTGCAGCATCTGGCAGTTCTGAGCAACAGCCCATGCCAGAGAGAAAAGAAAAAAAAAAAACAGCCTTGAGCCATCCTGCTGCAAAGATGCCATCCCCTGTGCTGGCAGCTTGGAGGACAGGAACGTAGTATTTTATTTTCCCTTGGCCCCAGTGATTTTCTGCAGCTCTGCCTCTAGGTCTCCACAGAGAGGCAGCTCGTTCAGCCTTGCAGCAACGGCAGGGCAGGATGAGGACGCTCACACCACAGTGGGGGCAAATGAACCAAGCCAAAGAGCAGAGGCAGCAAAAGGCACCAGGGGATGGTTGGGTTCATACAGCCATGAGGAGAGGACAGGCGTTCCCACCCCTCTGCTGTTCCCATGCCTGAGGACAGGGGCTGTTCCAAGCAAAAGCTGAGGCGCCTGGGTCAGTGTCAGCTGCTCGAGGAGCTCCTTGTATCCCTGAGTGGCAGGATCCCCCCCTCCCTGAGCCAGTCCTGCCCACGTGGCAGCCACGTTCACCAGCTTTTCAAGCCTCTCAAATCCTAGGCTGGAAAGCAAACTGCAGCAATTACCAGCTCTTGCTGCTGTGAATGGGAGCACTCTGTAAATAAATTACATCTCAGAAAATAATAAGTGTTGCCTAATTGAGGTTTAGCATCTTTAATTCCTAAAAATTCTTACAAGCCAACAGCAAAGGAGGAAGGAAAGACGTTTTCTTGGCTGGAGAGCCCTAATTCAGACCTAGCAGTAAGACAGGACACCTGAGGAGACTCACCCTGCCTGCTACTGGGTCACCCTGCTCCAGCACCAGGATATGTACATCCCAGGGTCAGACTAATTTCTTCTGCCAGCAGAGCAGCAGTATTGAAAATGGCTTTTAAATATCAAGCTACTGCTTGAGTGCTTTTAGAGCAATGCACTACTTGCATCGGGGAGGAAAAGAAGAAATCAGCATTAGTCAAGCCTGGGCCTCAGCACATGAGACAGAGAAAACTTTGCCATTCAGCTTTTGCCGGGGCTGAAGCTCAGTATTCCTCCCCTCTGTCCTCCTAGGGGCCGCCAGCTCTTTGGCATGCCCCAGCACCAGGGAGAAGTGGGCACAGACACACTTTGGCCACCTGGTAGCTCTCAGAGCCTCTGGTGTGTAGCACGGGAAAATAATTTTTCCCGTGGCATCACAGATTCCCAGCAGACAACTCCCCTGCCACTGCGCCAGCAGCTTCCTCCCGGCTGCAGGCTCTCTCATGCCAAGCCTGTGCTCCACGCAGCCTCCGAACAATCTGTCCCCACGGAGGGAGCAATGGGTTGTCCAGATCTTTTCCTTGCCTGGAGCAAATGTAGGCTTGCGCCCAACAAGAAGCGAGTCTGAACGCGTACTTCTGCGCGATACTGGTATTTTGGTCTCCTTCAGACTACTCCCATCCGCCTCCCAGACACCACAGGGCCCCCGAGGGACTCCATCTCCCAGCCTGGTAACGGGAGACAGGCAACTGAGACAATTCACACCTCCAGCTCACTGGGGATTTGTTCCCAGTGCTCATGTAGCATCCTCGGTGCAGGCTGATGGACACATAATCCCAGCCTGCTGCCAGTGGTACATAGAACCGGCACTGCTGAGGAGCCGGTGTCCCCTCCCTGCTTCACACACAGGTATCTTGAAGGTTAAAGCAATAAATCCCCTGTTCCTCTGCCCACATCATTAACACATCCAGGTGAAGAGGCAAACACAGCCCCCTGACACAGAGCACTGGTTTTTCTCTCCACTAACTCCTGGGGGGCTGGCGTGTAGAAACCTGTAATGAATTTGACATAACTCCTAGCACAGAGCAGCTCCGCTATTTGATGCAAAGTTTAATTTGATTTCTCACTTGAATAGCTGAGACATCCTTGACACACTTCCTTCAGCTCCTTCCAGAGAAATCTGCTGCATACAATTAGCACCAGGAGCCACCTGCATTTCACCACCCTCCCCTTGCCCCACTTGCACCTCACAGGGCTGCAAAACAACCCCCGGCTCTTTGGAAAGGGCTTTCCATGTCCTTCACCCTCCGTCAGCAAGGGGAAAGCTGAGGTTAGACAGTGGCAGCAATCGACCCAGGACAATGAGGTGGGCAGCAGCCGTGGCAGGAGCACAGCCAGCTCTGGTCACCACCAGCAATCTCTGCAGGAGAGCGCTGAGTTTAGACAGTGGCAGCAACCGCCCCAGGACAAGGAGGGGGCCAGCAGCCGTGGCAGGAGCACAGCCAGCTCTGGTCACCACCAGCAATCTCTGCAGGAGAGCGACCGTGGGCAGCAGCAGCCCTTTCTATCCCAATCTGCTGTGTTCCTCCAGTGGCAAGGCTTCCACCAGCTACGCAGTGCTGGAAGAACAGCAGAGTACAACGCTTTGAAAACAGGGAGCAAACATTGTGGCTCCTGTGAAAACAGGGGAAACGCAGATGGAAATGCAGTGATGCTTTTTTTTTTTTTGCTTGAAAAAAATGTCTTCAGGTTTTTCTGGCGTCTGTTCAGCCTACAATCCACACAGCCTGGAGACCACAGACCAGCTGAACCAGGCTCACTGTCAGGACAGGGGGAATACCCGCAGCTTTCCTAAGCTCCATAGACCAGTGTTGTCCTATACTGCAGCAAGGCACAGTCAAAGGTCTCGCCTGAGACTCAAGAGCTGCCACAGGGCTCTGTCTGGTTCAGAAACCATCAGTGTTTTGAACCAGCACAACACTGGCTCGACTGAATCCATTCCCTCCCCAAAGCTCTGAAGCACAACTGTTGATTTAAAACTCTTAAATCAAACAGTTGGGGAGTGAAAGATGGATTTGCAGGCACTAAAGCCCCAGACCGAGGAGCAAACAGACATCTTTGATTGAGAAATCAATGGTTGGGTTTTACAGCATTTCACGCTAAGAAGCAGCAGTGAAGAGCCCTGCGTGCACCTCATCCCTCCAGGGCAGGGGAAGAGAAACCAGCAAAGAGCAGAGAAGGAGAAACCAGCAAAGAGCAGAGAAGGAGAAACCAGCAAAGAGCAGAGAAGGAGAAACCAGCAAAGAGCAGAGAAGGAAGACACTGATGCCTCCCATAGTCTTACCAAAGCTAGGACAGGCTTTGGGAACCTTCAGTCCATGGGGCATAACATGTTTTCAACAGAGATCCCTCAGAAGATAAACTGATAGGAGAAGGGTCCCTTCCACACCTCCTTCAGAGAGGGCTTCACCTTGCTCTTCTCCTGCCTCTGCCCCGGGTACAGCTCAGGCACAAAAAGTGATCTCTGGGCCGGCTGTGTGTGGGTTGGGGAGCCCCTGAGCACAAGGGTACCATGCCAAGCAGCCTGACAGACTGTCCCACGGCAGCTGAAGGGCGTGGGAGGGATGCCCATCTCTTCCCACCGGTCGCAATGAGGGTTGTAACCCCCTGGCTCTTGGATACAGGGCAGGCAGACAAAGCTGGCTGTACATTTGGAGGCTTAGTCCCAGCTTATTGCTCAAGGTCAAGAGCTGGTCTCCCCTCACCCCCTGACAGGTGAGACCCTCAGGGAGCAATACCATCTCTCCTGGCCAACCTCTCAGGGTGATCCTCACGCAGTGCAGACACGGGATCTGCTGCTGCTCTGCTGAGCAGCTCTGGGTACAAAAACATTGGCCTAGAAAGGAAAAAAGTGGAAAAAAAAAAAATCCAGAGACTGGAATTGATGAAGATGCTAGAGGGAAGGAACAAGTCACAAAGGGGAGACAAGGAACAAGCCCTGCACCCGACTAGGCTGTTATGAGCAAGAGAGACATGCTGACAAATTAAAACAGACCACAAGAACTCCTGATATTGTTTAAAGCCCTTTCTTTCTCTCAGCTTTCTTCTTCCCCTTTGTACGTTGAAAATTCATCTTCAAAAGCAATCACAATACCCCCAGAGGGAAAAACACCCCAGCACAAGGCAGACTTCCCTCTAGGCAATGTGATTCTGTATTACCCGAGCAAAAAAGCTTTCATCTCCAAATCATTCGTTTCCAGAGCATTTGACCCAAAAGGAAGTCTCCTTTATTTCTATAAAAGTCACTTTCTCTACCACAGTCCCCTGGCCTCAGAAGGGAGCGTCTGGCAGCTCCCTCTGTTCACTGCTGCCTGCTCAGAGCCCTTCTGCCTGCAGCCCTGGGCAAGGCTGTGCTGTGCACCCCGCCTTTGTAGCACTAGGGTGGCAGCAGACCCCAGAGCCGGGAGCTCTGGGACCCTTCTGTTCCCCGGAGGGCTCCTCTGCCCCTGCCAGGCTCCACAAGCCCCTTCTGTGTGGGGAGGGTGGCAAAGGGGAACCTTTCTCCAATCGTTTCTGTCCTTCAGCAAGAGCCAACGCAGCAGTTGCAGTCACTGGTATCTGACCTGTTCTCATCAGATGCTCTAAACCTAAAGCGAGCTCCCTCTCCCAGAGGAATCTTCAGACAAGGCTGTATCTGCCTGCAGTGCCAGGGTGATTTTGGACAGCTCGGTGGTGCCACCAAACATGCCAGATAGAAACCAGTTCATGTAGATAGTGGAACTTGGGGAGACTGATTCTGCCCAGGGAGCTGTCGGGCTCCGTGAGAAGCCAGCTGCGATCCACACCTCCAAAAGCTCACAGACCACAAGGGAGTGCCCTTGTGGTGCTCACACCAGAAGTGGAGGGGAAAAGCAGTGCTAGCAATTCAGCACAAGGAAGGGGAAAGGCTGTCAGAGCACAGAGCCAAGCAGCGGGGGCCTGGCTGAGACAAGAGCTTCTGGCTCCCTCAGTTATCTGAGCTCTGGGGAAGATGCTGCCACCGACGAGGCTCTCAACCAAAGCTCCCAGCCCAGCTTAGACCTGCTCGGATGCCATGGGCCACTGCTCTGTGGGCAACAGCACCATGTGCTGGGAACATGCACCCCTGCTCTACCCCAAAGAGCACCGAATACCGGGTCATCTTGCTCACATGGGACACAAAAAGCAACCCTGTGCTGGGTGAAGTTGTAGCCCATCAGAAGTCACCATTTCAGTGCTGACGTGCAGCTTACTGGTCCAGCCTCAGCTCAGGGAAAGGACAGAACAGGGCCCTTGGACCACAAAATTACAACAAATTTCTACCCCTCCAAGCTGGGGAGAAGAACTTGAACCCTAGTCTCCAAGGTGCTGAAGAAGCCCAGGGACTCCCAAAGGTCTGCACAAGAGCTCTGTTAATCCCACGCTTTTTAAGCAGCCCTTGGGGTTGTCCCAAGTGCCCGTTGTTGAGAACCCTGCAAGTGGAGGCTCTGCTCTCTAACGAGCACACCCAGCGTACAGGGGCAGTGGGTCTGGCTTACTCACAGGCTCAGCCATCCTAGCGGGAGCAGGTTTGTCAGGCAGGACTGGCAACAGAGATGATGGCACTGGGGATGAATCCTTAAGCCGAGCCGCTCACTGTGCCCTGGGAGGTGATATCCAGTGCAGTGTAGATACCTACCGCGTTTTATAGAAAAAATACAAACCGCCTCTGCAGAAACACTAGAAACCAACAGCATGGTACTAACAGGGAGGAAACTGCAGGAGCCGGGATATCTGAACTGCGTTTCCAGCAGGGATGCAGTCTGCTGGAGGCACCGCATGTAGAGCACGCCAAGGCAGCACATACACCCTCACACCGGTGGTACATCACCCGCTGCATGCAGCAGCTTTAGCAGCATGAGGCCATTCGGTCAGTTGTGCAGGCTCAGCATCCTGCTGACACAACTCAGGAGCATCCCAGATCAGGCTCAGAGAGAAAATAACTTCCAAAACTCCGAGAGGTAAGAAGGTCCTGTTAGACTAATTTTTAGAATGGGATGTGGGTAGAAGAAAGCTTAAGCTAGGCAAACTACAGTGGAAGAACTGCTCTATTAAAGCAGCGGATGCTATCAGGAAAGGAGCCATTTCCTGCAAGCCAGCGTAGCCAGATGCATTTCTGCTAAAGCAGATCTGTCTTGACTTCTCCACAGCTCTCCCCTCTACCTGCCTGGCTCCTGGCAGCCCAGCTCGACAGCTCTAACGGTGCGATTCACTTTATTGACCTATTAGCTGCCAACTGCTTGGGACGCAGCCACAGCAGATTTGCTATTGTGTAAGCAGCAGCAGCACACATAAAACCCTAAATAAATTTTCAGCAGTTGTAGAGACTATAATTAATCACAGGCTCCTTCATGAGGCAGCAGCAGCAGGGAGGCAGGCAGGGGAACACAGAAGACGAGGCTGCAGGAGGAGGGGGAACATCAGGACCCCTTCAGCTGCCTGCCACCATCATGTCCTGCCAGAGATGATGCAGGAGCCAAGGGCTAAGAGGCAAGGCTGGAGTCAGAGTCAAACTCTGTTGCACTACTGACCCATTCTGTGAGCCCAAGCAAGCGACTGTCTCCCCAGCATGCTTCATTTGGGTACATCCTTAATCAGCAACTAAGCAGTGCTCACTGTCAGTGTTTGTAGAGGTGTGAAGTCAAGGCTGCTCCAAGCCCGCTCCCTGCCATGCTGAACTTGCATCTTCCCCTTCCCACATTACCTCCAAATCTGGCCCAGACCCAGAGTGAAAGCAGAAAAGAGATGTCAGAGGAAGAAACAGAAGGAAAAGCTTCAAACACCCTGAGCCAGTTCCCTCCAGCTCCTCGCTTGGCAAGTGCGCAGAGCTCAGTTCTCCCTCCCTGCTGCATCTCACAGCCATCTCTCCTCCTGCTCTCCCTGCCAGTGCACCCATTTGGAATGCCGGCTCCTGCTGCCCACCCTGCAGCCCTTCCTGCTGCTGAATTGCTCGGGGAAAAATTGGAGGCCTCAAGTTTTCCTGAGTGTAGGACACAGTACGTCTGCCTTGGGTGCCTTGGTCCTTGACAGTAACCCTCTCTCTTGACAGCCTGCCCTTAAGTTCACCAGCAGAAGCAAATGGTATAGCTTGGCCCTGGGAGAAACCTCATAGCTTCACCACTTCAGAAAGTCATCAAGGACTCTTGGACTCACCAGGATGCCAGAAACGGCAAGTTGGGAGCCAGCAGGACTTCTCCAGAAGGAGCTGACAGATGCTTTGGCTGAGCCCTCCGCAACTTCTGTCCTGCATCCTCCCCCTAATCCAAGGGCAGCGGTCAGCGTGAAGGTGTCCTCCTGCTGCAGAGGGCCACTGCCCTCAGCTGTAGACAAGAAAAGAGTTTTTATTTCCTGCCGTTGAACAGGAGCCAAACAAGACTAAAGCTCAAGTTCTAAAAGCTATGGTGGAGTTGACGAGCCCCGAGATCAGCCCACCTGAGATGTGCTGCCTCTTCCTCCCTTACTCCAGCCCCACTCGCTGCTCTCTCTGGATGGCTGGCATCCCTCCTGCTCTGACCGGCTGCTGTCTCTCTGAGCAACACCAAAGCAGTGCTGAGCAGAAGCCTTCCTCAGAAATGGAAAAAAAATATATATATATTTCAGCCTTTGAGCCATGCTTTTAATATTTCATCTTTCTTTTTCTGCCAGAAGTAAATTCCTTATGCCAGCTGGGCTGCAATCGCACCACCACATCTCCCCGCCTCAGACAGCCCTGGCTGGCAGCCCCTCCAGGCAGATGGAGAATGCAAGGCTCGCATCCTGCCCACACAACTGCTCCGGCATCCCTTGGCGGTGGTCAGGCGGTGGGCTGGCCACAGAGCCAGCAGGACAGCAGGGACAAGGCACTGAGGGGCTGGGGAGGGCTGGGCAGGCCACCTGGGAAAAACCAAAGACAGATCCAAGTATTGCAGAGGAGCCTGTCACTGAGCTCCACAGGGCCACCCAGATGCCTCGATGGACCCACTCTTGTGGAAGAACTTGTTTGGGAGAGGTGACAGGTCAGCAGCCACTGGGTCACATTGATCTGTCAATCACCACCATCAAGTCCCGTCTCAAAGCCAGCCACCACCCCACCCCCACACAAACCATCCATCAAGCATCATCTGTGTCAACCCAGTTTTTTATTTTAAATTTAATGTCTGAAAAATATTTTGGCTTTAAATAATTCTGCAGACTCACTCAGTTCAGCAGCGCTTCCCCGTCTAGACAGAACAATCTTGTTGTCAGTGAAACAGATTCGCCCTGACATCCCCGTGGTGCGTGGTGACGCAGGTGCTATTGTGTAGAAAGGAAGAGAGCTATAAAGCTCTTTCTCTTACGGTTTTGAAACGTGATTCCCATCCATTCAACTTCAAACAAACACCTCAGTAAATAATCCTGCTGTCTTTGATTTGGTCTCGCCCTCTGTTAGGAAGCGGCATGGATGGAGAACGGGGGAACGGCTCAGCATCTGCGGGATCCGACACCTCTCAGTGCTGCCTGCAGTATGCCTGCCCGCCTGGAAGGGAGGGATTACCCCCTCTGCTGCTCTGGCTTTTAAACCCACCAGCTTTGGCTCTCTCCTCCAGACCAAGGCCTGGAATTGGGAGATTTTGTGGTACCCCACCGTGACACCGAGGTCTGGGCTGCCTGGTCCTCTGCGGCTGTGGATGACTGGCAGGGAGATGGAGGAGAGGCAGCAGCAGCCTGAAAGAGACATTAAACCGAGTCAAAACACATTTTGCCTATCAGCTTTGACCCCAGGTATCTACCAGCATGAGAGACTACAAAGACTTCCTTCAGAATTAAAAAAGCACTTCTCCCCCTTGTGAACAACCTGCACCAAGGCAGAGGTAAATCAGAGTGAGAATTCGTGTCTAGGGAGCCCCACTGTGGCCTGCGATACTTGGAGAGGGAAAACAGCCTGATCAAACCAAACACAATACAGCTCCCCTTTTGCTCTGCCGGTGACAAATCCTTGATGTCTGCAGTCTAAAGTAACAAATACCACTAGGGGATTTTTTATCTCCTCTCCCAATAACACAGCCCCTGTCCGTCTCATCAGCAGCAGGGAGGGGATCTCCACCTTGTGAGAGTCATCCTCCACCTGGGCATCACCAGGGGAAGCGTACAGCTCCCAAAACTAAACCCAGGAGAAGCTGGACAGACATACACAACCACACAGGAACAGAGGGTCCTCCAGTACAAGCTGAAGGTTGAGAGCTCAGCCCCAAGGATGCCTCTTGAGGGGTGCCTGGGGCGAGGCAGGGATGGAGAAGAGTCTGCCTGCACCAACAGGCACATCTGCAGAGCGGCAAAGGGCTGTATTACGCAGCTGATTTTATCTCCCAAATGCCTACAGAGCTCCAGGAGCTGCCCAGTTCAAAGCGGACTGTACCAGCACACCTGCATTACCATTTCATCCCAGCACTAGAGCATCACACAATAAATCAGCTGCAGGTGTGCTCTACCGAGAATGAGACACTTGCCTCTATATATTCAAGCAGAAAAATGCCTCTGTATATTCAAACAGGAAAAACGGGATCAGGAGGCAAGGACTTGCTCTTTGCACAGGCACTGCCATCCAGCAGCACAATGGGAAGAGCTATGCGAGAGGTGCTACAGGCCACCACACACTGGTTTCCCACCCTCCACATGCAAGTTCCAAGCAGCAAGTTCCACCTCATCATCCTACTTCACCTCACAGTATTATTTTGCCAGCTCATTAATACAGCAAGAAGGTTTTGCCCCAGGTCCGGGGGACCAGTGCTTGCTCTTGTGATCGAACCTGTGGCTTGAGCATCTGCTGCTGCTGGAGAGCTGAGCCAGCTCTCTGGAAAGCACTCTCTGTCCTCCAGCCCCCTGCCTCCCAACCCGTGCGCACACCAGCCTGCTGATGCCCAGATGCAGAGTAACTGGAGGTGCAGCACCAGCAGAGTGTTTACTGTCCTCCTGAGGTGGAGTGTGGGCTGAACTGGGGGTGGGGGAGAGAAGTGCTGAAAAATGATGCAGGAAACGCCTCATTATCACATTCTTAATAGTCCTGAAATTGCTGTGAGGGCTTCTGTCCTTTCTCCTCCTCCTGGGTCATAAGGAGCCGTTCCTGTCTGTCTCGGCAGCAGGGCCTGGTTTCCTCACCAGAGCTGCTGGCCATCCAAGCAGACAGGGCACCTCAACGCTTGGAGCCACCGTCTCTGCACCGGGCATTCGAACCGCAGAGGAACAGCCACACTGCCTCGGCTCAGCTCATCTGCTCTAGATCAAGTGACTCTAGGAGGGGTTGCTGGCATCAGGTATCCAAGTTTTACTCCTACATCTTGCTAGTGCCCTCTGTGACAAGAGGCAGGCTGTGCCTGTTTCCCTGCCTGTGTGAAAGATGTAACATCTCCCACCCACCTCACTAAAGACCTTCTGCTTTTCATTTCTGTTGTGCACTCACACAGTTTCACCTGTACATTTTGGGGAACATTCAGCCAGTTCAGAGGTGCTGATGTTGCTCCCAAGACCACCCAACACCTGGACTACAGCTCTGCTCGGGTGTATTTTCAAGCACAAGTCATCACCTGGGATGTCTTTATGCTCTCTCCAGCGGGAGAGGGGTGCGGACGCCTTGCCCTGGCCCAGCCTCCTCCAACGCCACTGAGCTGAACAGCTCAGTTCTCCACCCATGGAGAGCAGATGCTCTAGATACGGAGGAGCAATTGCTGGTTCCCCAGACCTGGGGCAAAACCTTCTCACCGAGTTAACCAACTGGCAAAATACTACTACTGGGTAAAGGAGGAGGCACAAGGCATTAGCAGGTCCTGTGTCAGCATGGAGGCATTTAGCTACCACGGAGCTGGTGGTTGTACCTTTACGCATTGCATCTCGGTTCCACTTTTCATGACGCCTGCGCTGAAAGGAACTGATGACTGCCAAGAAATGCCAAGCCAGGAAGCTTTTAAGAAAGACTGAACTGCCTTTTTAAGAGGCAGCAGACATGTGCACCTAATCCAGTCTTAAAACTAATGATTTAATTTACCTTAGGAGAAGCAAGGCAGCATAAATTAACATCTCCCAGCAGTATAACGTAAGCATGTTTTATCTGGAGATTATGTTGATTAAATCATCAAGTGCCATAATCTTCCCTTCCTACCTCAATAAGATGGGGAAAGGAAAGAAAAACACCCCTAAAAATACAGATATAGCCTTCTAAGCCACAGGAAGGAACTGCACATTCATCTCCCAGCACTCTCCTCACTCAGCAAAGCGTGCACGTAAGACTCCCACCCTGGAAGAAGCTGTTCCAGCTGGTGTGGTACTAAGAGGTAAAATGAAGCTACGTGTTCAGAATTGAAGAGGTGCCAGGAGATGGAGGAGCTCAGCAGCAGTGTAGGAGCTACACTTAAGGAGTTTCACTCTGCAAATGTAACTGAAGACATCAGATCTGACCTCTCAAGGCTATATACCTGCTTTTGGGATAGAAGACACCAAGGCCATCAGTCATGCTAGCTGGAAATTCAGATGACTTAGATCCACCACGGAGGGAGACAACGCCGTAGTGGAATCAACGAGACCAACCCTGACTTTTTCCAACAGAGCTATTGCCTCTTGAGGGTGGTTTTTCAGACAAAGCCTGTTCCTGGGGGACTCAGCTGCAAACACGCTCCTGCAGCTTTCTGCCAGGTAGTCACGTATGGGCACTTCACGTTTAATGGCTTTGTCTGCTGCTGCTTGGATTGTGTGTGGAGTGCTCCAGAGCCCACAGGCAGGGCACTTCAGAAGCACACCACCTTTTATTTAAAGCCAATTCAAAACCACAGTGGTGAGTCTGAAAGCCTCCCTGGAGAATGACAAGGGATCTTGTTAAGCTTGTGGCGAAAGAGAAGGGGTCCAAGGCCAAAAAATCCCTACAACAACGGAAAGACTCCCTGAAAAGGCAAACTCTAAACACTGTTTATGTGACCCGAAACCAACAACAGGTCTCCAGCAAACAATCTGCATTTACAAGGCCAAACCTCAATGAGAGCAACATCATCTTGCCCTCCGGCCCGTCGTTCCACAGCTCGGTGTTGGCGTTTATGGAGTAGGTAGATTTTGTGAAGGAAGGGCAATTAACAGATGTAGTTTTATTTGCTGATTGGGAAGCTGGGGCAGGCAGCAAGCAAGCTTCTGCCAGCACTGCTGAGTGTGGGCTGCAGCAGCCGCAGTCCCCTGTCTCAACTTCCTCGCAAACAGAGTAATTACTTCAGCGTTGTAAAAGCCTGGAAGCCTTGGGCAGAGAAACAGCATTATCTGGAAAATAATTTTAATACTAACATGAAGTTACCAAGAGGAACTCCATGCCCAGTGTCTCATGCAGAGACAAAAAACCTGTTCAAATAACCTGTCCCTGCAAGGAAAAAAAATATTATGCGTAGTGTGAAGGAAGCACCATTTCAGGCTCTGCAAGGAGGCACTTCCTCAGCAAGTTTGTCTCGGAGAGGAGAGACAGTGTGCTGACTTACAGCCTTGCAGATCAGGAAGCTGCAAGAAGTCTCCTGACTTTTTTTTCATTATTCATTTCTGTGGTCCTGTAAACCTGCAGGGTGATTCACAGAGCAGAGCACGAGTGCGTTTCTCTCCTTGAACACTTTTCAGTTTAAAACTCAGACCCCGAGCCCCTCTCACCTCGAAGCAAACCACCTAGTCTTACTGTACAAAACTGTTTCCCTCAAATGATTCAGGTAGAAGATTGAGATTTCTGAACAATTCTTTGCAGCCTTCCAATGTCATTTTACAGGAGAATTAACCTATACTGACCTTCTCCCTCTGCAAGTGTCTCTGCCTTTCCAGGTGCGAACAGAATCTCCCTTCTGGGCTTCATCCCTCTTCAACCCCCTGCAAAGGCTCAGACTTCATTACTTCTAAATTAAATATCCTACAACACAGTAATGCCACTTGTCTTCTGCAGGACCCTTGCCAGACAAGCCTGACATTTTGACAGCACTTTCACACTCATTTTCCCTGGGCAAATGCACCATTGCACAAAGTTTAGTTCTTCGGATGGCTCAAAAACCTGTCCCTCTAAGTAAATATTAGACAAACATCTACATGCTGCATGGATTTGCATGTTGAGACACTCGATATAACCAACTTATCTGCCAGGAATAAGCCTGACAAATCCTTGGTACGGATGCCTTTTCTTCCCCTACTTTAAATTGCACCCGGTGTCCTCGAAGTCTAGAGGAAAGGAGGGGTCTGGCTGATGAGCCTCATCCTGCCAGCACTGCGTCTGCCCGCGCTTCACCCTCCCTGCTGAGACAGCTACCTTTGAAAAGGAGGATTTTGAGAACATACAGAGAGAAAAGCATTACAAAAAAGACACAGAGGTTACTTTATCCTTACACCCAGCGCTTGAGGTGTGCTGGGAGAGCGAGTGCTGTCTGCAAACACCACCTTTGCCACGTCTCCTCTCAAAATAGCTGTCAGCCCTGCAGGTACCGCAGACCCAGAGAGGATGCCCAGCTCCCTGGTGACAGTGGCCACAGGAGTCCATCCTCCTGCTGCTGCTCACTCACAGCAGCTCATCCTTTCCTAAGGAGAAAATACAGCTGAGGGGCTTGCTCCCTACTTCAACGCTCCCCACAGACCAGACCTACAAGTGTGTGCCTGGTTTTTTAATACCTTCTCCAAGCTGGGGGCAGAAAACCTTCACAGCAAATCAAATCCCACAGATGTCAGCCAGCTTTTCTCCCTTCCTTTTGCAAGCCTTTAGCCCCACGATGTCCTGGGAAAGCCAAAGGCAGGAGGCAGAAAGCCCGTGATCCCCAGCAAGATGGACTTCACTGTCTCTAGCTAAAGAGTTCCACCTCTCCTTTCCAGGGAGGCTCAGGTCCTCTCCGAGATGTCTCACACAAAACCCTTCTGCCGGAATCTTTACAGACACTGTCGTTCCATACTCGACATCCTGCACAAGCAAATGATTAATTATCCCCAGCGAGCTGCCATCTGTCAGCTGATCACTGACAGACCCGATAACAGACCATCCCCGTGTTCTCCACCTACTACAAAGGAAAACCTGCTCTTTTCCAATGGTTTGTGCTAACACATTTCTGCTCAGGATTTGTAACCAGCTTCTCCCAGTCAACTACCAAATGGAGCTGATTAGCAGTAACTCATCATCCAGAAATGATCTGGTCAACTGCTCTGGACTGAGACTTCAGCCCAAGCTGGATGGAGAGACAAGAGGGGTGCACTGAAGAGGAGGTTACGTGCCTGAAGGTGTAGATGAAGTTCTGACATAGCTGAAGTCCTAAAGCAAAACCTTAAGGAAGATTAAATTGCCCTAAAGTCCAGAGTATAAGCTAAGTTAAGGAAGGAGAAGGGCATTTCTAGCCGAGTAACGGACACAACTCTCGGTCTTCTGCAGATCACTGCACTCCTGGGCCTCAGCCTCCCCAACTGAGTGGTCAAGTATGTTCTCATTTCTTCTCTCTGTAGAAGCCTTTGAGATTTGCACATTGAGATCATGATGGGGTAGAAATCACTGCCAAGACAGGCAGCAGCAGGCACTGGGTGCCCTTCACAGCACTGCCCAAGCAGGAAAACAGGTGCTCTTGCACTGACACCGGCTTCTCCCACCCTTTCCGCTCAGCAGCGGTGAAGATTGCCACAGCAACAGGAGACAGAGGAGAAAAATATTTCTCTAGAGGGCATCTGGTTGCTTTTTAGTGGATTGACATAAGAGTTCGTTTATGAATATGTCAAGAGCATGTCGGTGTGAAATTGGAAGTGAGAGCGGATGGCAGCACAGTAAGCACAGCACACAGGGAGAGGAGATTAAACGTGCGGCTTTGCCTGAGCAGGGTGCAGCTCAAGAGACCTGTGGGAGAACACAGGATCTTGGTGCTAATCAACTCCATCAGTTGATAGAGGTGGGCTTGTGCAAACCTGATGAAGTTCAGCAAGGCCAAGCGCAAGGTCCTGCATGTGGGCTGGGCCAATTCCAAGTGCAGATACAGGCTGGGGGGTGAGTGGCTTGAGAGCAGCCCTGCAGAGAAGGACCTGGAGGCACTGGTTGACAGGAAACTCAACATGACTCAGCAATGTGCGCTCGCAGTCCAGAAAGACAACCGTATCCTGCTCACAGCAGGCTGCTCCGCTTCTAACACCAGCCCTGCTCCGTCAGTCAAGCCAAGTAATCAGACCGTAAATCAGGACAATAAGGTCACGTAGGAGACTGAGGTCTTCCCCAAAACAGTTTAAGAGGCTCATTAATAGCACAGGAGCAGCACTGACACTATGTCCTCTGTAACAAGGTCCCAAAGCATATAGCTAAGTGGCACCTCAAGAGCCCAATCGAGTGAACTTGTCAGAAGCAGGAGAGGGTAGCTCGTCCTCAAAAAACACCAGAGGTAACAACCCCATCCTTGGAAGAAGAGCAAGGCTCTTCCCATGCTCCAAGAACAATGGCTGGGTTGTGCACCCAGAGAGCACGTGGGCAGGCACACCTCACCCTCAGCACCCTTCACAGCACCCCATTTCAGCAGGCAGACAGTCAAGACACAAACCTGCTCCCTAAAGAACTCGGGGGAAGTGGGTTGAAGCTAAACAGGCACGTTCAAACAGTAACAGCCTGTCTGTGATTCTGCTGGTAGCCCCGCAGAGGCACATGCAGCTCACTGGAGTGAACGCTGCAGCCAGACACAAGCAACAGACGGGTTCACAGGTGCAGGTGTCCTCCTTGGTCAGAGGCATCACACCCTGCAAGTCCCAGAGATAAAGAGAGTACACAGAACCTGCCTGGCCACACATCGCATTCTTCAGCTGAGGCACCGCACTGATCCAACAAGGCATTTGGCAATCAAAGATCCAGAGGCAGTGAAAACGCTCACTATAATAAATCAATGTAAAAAAAAAAATGTCGCAATGCCTCGGAATTTAAGTAACCATGCAACAATCCCATCGAAAGTGGGTGTCGTAACAAGGCACAGCAGACTGGCTGGAAGAGCATGACAACGACAGCCTCCTCTGGGCTTGCTGACTGGCCGTACCCACTCTTTAGGTCCCCATCACACAGCCCAAACTGCATCCACCCAGGAACGTGACAGACACGCCAAAGAGCTGAAGCATAATCGAGACAGAGAACCTGCCAGGCTGCCCAGTGGAAATGGAAAAACCCTGCTGCTCAGAGAGCAGTATCTTCAGTTACCTCAAGGAGCAAACAGGAAGCGGCACACCTTGTGAAGGCCACAGCCAGGATTTAAGACTGGATTTCACATCCATTACAAGGCAAAACTACTGGATGTTCCCCCAGGTCTTTAGCACTTGGGTAGCAGAGCGCAGCCACGCACAAAAGATGCTGCAACAAGCCAGTGCAGAACATGTGCTGCCGCATCTTTCATGCTCCCTGCAGCTCTCCAAGTACTTCAGAGCAAATTAAACCCTAAGACTTCTTTGGGAAAGTCAGCCCCAGAACACAGAGGTGCCAGTGCTCCAGAAACGCCTCTCTATGCTAATCCCAGCCATTCCCTCTGAGAACCTTCCCACAAGCTGCACCTCCCTTGCCCAGACATGCCACAGCAGCAGGCCAGGGAAGAGAGCACCAAGCTGCAGCCTTGCACCCCAGAATATCTACTCAACACCCACATCCACAGCGCCTGGGAAGGGCAAGCAAGGGCCCATGTCTCCTCAGATAGATAAAATCCTCAGCGAGCAGAGCTCTGTTGCAGCAGATCCACTCACTGGATCGCTGACTAATTGTCCCTTCCTTGGGACAAGGTTTTTCCTTCTTCAGGCAAAGGCCAGGGGACAGATGCTTGTATTTCACCCCGACTTTCAAAGCCCTCCTCCTAGTAGTCATTTCAATGAAAGAGGAACCAAATCAGTAACTTGGAATTCTCTTAGGGCAGAAAAAGACCAGGAGACCGAGCCAGGGCCGGTGGTTATCCTGCAGCTTCACCACGTTTCTTTCCTCTCCTGAACTGCAAATCTTCACACTCAGTACAAGCTGAGACCTAATCTGTGCTCTAGTTTTGAAGTGCTGTTACAGAGCACGCACCCCTGGGGCCCAAGCTACATGAGAACCTTCTGCCATGTCTTACGATCTCCGGGACAGTCTTAAACCAAGGGGTTTAGTAATGCCCCGTTTCAGGAGATGAGATTTTTCAAATACCACCAAAATCCTTAGCAGAATATTTGCCTCCCGTTTTGGTACAAATTTTGTGCAACTACATTCCAGCATTTAGCTATCGTTAGTATTCAGAGTCTTCCCCACTACCCAACGCTTCGTGAGGTATGAGGTTTGGAACACCAATCACATTAGAAAAAGAAGTATTTTTGTCACTATTACATACTGCTACTACAATTTAATTTGTGGGCAGGATATTTCTTCCCCATAAGGAATAATTCTTCAGCATTCTGACATGATCTACCTTCAGCTATTCATTTCAACAGAAATCAATTATTTGTCAGATATCCACTACTTTCCAAAAAGAAAAAAAAAAACAACCCCACAAACAAACAAACCAACCACCAAAAGCTCCACCTACCTTTTAATTTTGAGGCAAAGCAGATGCGGGGCTACATCCCTGTGTCCTGAGGCAAGCGCTCTCCAGAGCCGTGTTGTGTTCAGTCAGTGCCATCGGTCTGTTCCCTCTGACACCTTTCAGCCACCGACTCCAAACAGGATTTAAACCATCAAGCGGAATCCTTGGTTTAAGATTTTAGCCTTGATGTGCATTTGTATTTGCTTTCATTAAAGACCATTAGCTGTCATTACCCGGGAGAGCTGAGCTCTGCAGGCAATCACCACTGCCAAAAGAAGCCCAACTCAACAAAACCAGGGAATGTTAATAAAGTGAAATTAAAAATGTATGTTTCATCACTCTTGTGATTTTTTTTTCCTCTCAAGATTTGGAGCAGAACATGCAGACACAAATTCAAACTCAATGAGAAATGACAACGCTCCCGCAGGCCTAGGGGACAACCAATAGATTTAAAATTGCAGATTGATTAAATAAATCAGTAGCTCTTTCTAGGGGGTTCTGCCTCCTGGTTCCAAAGCCCTAAAAACGACTGGCTTCGCTCAAAGCATTCCTAGTTTAGAAGCAAAGCTTTCAGTAACTCTTCCTGGTCAGAGCCTTGCTGAGATGAAGGGAGCTTAGACACCCATCCTGCTTAAACACACACCACTGAAAATATTTTGCATTTAAGTCACATAAATGTTACTTAAATTTTTGTACCAGGGTATCAAAATTTCAGAGTTTCATTCTCCCCTCCAGCTAATTCTTAACATCTGATCAGAAGAAAAAAAAAAAGTAGCCTTTTTGGGTTTTATTTTTTGCTCTCAGTGACGTGATATAAACCCAAACAGCTCTTTATGCACGTCGTGAATATTTTAGTGAAAGCCACTCGTGTGTAAAAAGGAAGAATCTAAATACCAGCATTGACTCTGCTGCAGAGACAGTACTTAACGTGTAACAGAATACTCTGGCATCCCAGATTTAAGCTGATGTTAAAGGTGTTTCCCAAATTCAGCATGAAATAGCAGAATTCTTTAACTGAACAAAATGTGAAGATCTGGCCACAATGAGTTTTCAGTAAGTCACAGAAAAATAGAAGCACTCATTCGTTTGTCTTCTAAATACTTTTGAAGATATATCAATTTTTTAGTTTTAGAATTGGACAAACCAAAGCTAACAGCCAACCTTAAACATCCACCCTGATTTTCTAAATCATTTAGCATTTGCTATTTACTTCTGTGGAACAAAAGCCAAAACGGTGGTTTTTTTCTTCTCCCAGAAGAGGGAGGACCTCAGTGAGTCACACAGGTCACCGCAATTTTTTGTTCTTTTAGGTTTTATTTTGGTCAATGTCCCAGGAATGTCAGAAAAGCTACAACCACTCAGACTCCTGAGCACGATGTCAAAATGTGACCGTTAGCTGGTTCACTGACCTGGCTTCCTGGCCACTTAAATTTAATGGTGGATGGGGGGAGAATATTTTTTATTTTGCACTTGATCAACACCACAGTTCATTTCTCAAGGCAATGAAAAAAAAAAATGCTTAATGAGTCAACCACCAACTACAATGTAACCCTCAATAACAGGCTATTTTTGGCAGCAGATTCACCTTTCTTTAAGATTGTAACCAGGAGTTGAAAACGTTTCTTTAAATTTGCTTTTCATGAGAATTAAATCTTGCCATACCTGTAGCAAAGCCATTTCTGTTCACTGAGGGTTTGCTTCAGAAGACTGATGTTAGACAGGCAAATAACAGACAGAAAAGCCAATTTCCTTAGAATTTAAGCAAGACCTTGTCCATCTCCTTGAGTAACTTCTCTCTTTTTCCAGCCAGTGGCAGGAAATCTTCATTTCTGCCACTGATGTCTATACTCTTGATCTCCACATGCCTCATTCTCACCACACCACATTTGCAGCAGCCTTCTAGGATTAAAAGATGCGCTGCTTCCCTGAGCGCACAGTAGGGCACTGCATTTTCATCACTTCCAGCCTTGGAAACGGCACAGGCCATTCCAGAACAGCCTATTTGAAAAAACAGCACATGACATCCAGGTTCTTCCTTAGAGGAGACCAACCTACTTCTTACGATGATCAACTATGGCAAGAAAAACTTTCACTTCATGAAAATAAGAAAGTAAGGATGAAGTAGCCTTAAAACCAAATACCTTCAGCATAGTAGTTAAATTTGAGCAAAGCCACACTCAGGATGGCCCAAAGCAGAAATGACAGTTCAAAGGTTGATTTAGGGGCACTGGGGAACCTGGCAGTGAGCAAGGAAGTTGTACAAACCTCATACACCCTTCCTGGAGATCCCAGATCGGTGTGAAAGAATAGAGGAAGAGTTTGAGATCCAGTCTGTACAACCTCCGTGCTGAAGCACTGCCCTGAATGAGGATCAGCTCAGGTCACCCATCTTCCAGTCAATACTACGGCACACTGACGTGTCTAACTCCCGGCCCAGCTGCTCACTGTCCTCACTCATTCTTAGTTTTTCATCACTACAACTTGCAGCCCAAGGCTACACTCCTTGATTATCTACAGCAGTACATGATGAATCCTTACGATACCAGTAACTCTTTCTCTGCACAGCTGAGTGCCCACAGCAGGGTTACAGAAGAGGGAGATGGTGCAACAGTCTCACAGGTATTTGCTTCCAGGAGACTCTTCACATTCTCATTAGGATGTCAAGCAGAACTGTGCGTCCCACCCTGTAACACCCACCCCGCAATGTGAGACCGCAGCTGAAAGACAGGCTGTTGGCTGCAAGAGCAGCTATTCGTTCCCCATGCCAAGGAGCAGGGATGGTGAGCAGATGTTGTTGATTCAGATTAAGACGTGGTGTCAAAGCCACAGAATGAAGCTTACACAACGTGCACCTGTATCATGCCTGGCTCTGAGACCTGCTGCACTTCCACACTTCTACCAATCCCTTTAAAGTTACCCCACACCGGGTAACATCACCGCAGCAGAGATCAAGATATGTCCCCCAACCTGAACCAGTTTCCAGCTGTTTCCATAACCACAAATACTGATAAAATGATACATAGGTAGGAGATAATCCAGCTATTTACTTACCACTTTTTTATTATAAGAACTATGATGTTCATTTTAAAGTTCAGTGACAAATCCTGTTTGGTACATCATCACCTTATTAAAAACCTGTCACACGTGCAGAGAACACTAAGTTGCATTAAGGACGCTGCCAACCTGACAAAACACAGCCTGCTGCTTCCCGACTGCTGAACGGGGCAGCAAAGACAACACATTCTCAAGGAGTGG
>NW_010406403.1:19398-21163 GCF_000710305.1 Buceros rhinoceros silvestris | reverse complement strand
CTCCCGCCTGCTGAACGCTGCAGCAAAGACAGCACATCTTCAAGGAGTGGAAAACAGACACCCGCCCTTCCCTCACCACAACTCCAGTTGAAACTCTCAACACAGTAAAAATAGCTGAGGGGTCTCAGGCACAAAGGCAGCACATCAGAAACTCAGCCCCAACACTCCACTCCAGAGCCACCCACACCTCAGCTACTGGGATGCGACTGCCACCCAACTGCGGACAGTAAAAGAAATGGAAACAGTCATTTAAAATAGTCCATTTATCCAGATATGAAAGAAAAGCCCGACAGATGCTGAACAAGAAAGCAGTTCAAAAGCAAAACCAAAAGATGCCTCAAAGTGACAGATACCGATATCGGCAGAAATCACAACTTTGTCCAGTAATCAAAAGGAGCACAACATTCTCTTGCACAGACAGCAAAGACGCGGCAGCAGTGCCAGTGCACGGGGTGGTTCGTGCCAGCGCACTCACAACTTTGTCCAGTAATCAAAAGGAGCACAACATTCTCTTGCACAGACAGCAAAGACGCGGCAGCAGTGCCAGTGCACGGTGTGGTTCGTGCCAGCGCACGGTGTGGTTCGTGCCAGCGCAGTCACACAAGGTATTGGTGGCTTCAGCCATCAGCAAAAGACTGGGGATAACAAAGGAATGCCAGAGTCAGATCTTTAAACATCTCAAAGGGATTACTACCATCACTTGAGCGTTTTCTCTTGTGCTATGGGAGGGCAAGTGTGGAAACCCCGTGGTATCTCCAGGAACTAAAATACCCTTCAAAGGGAAACCTCTGCCTGACATTTTAGGGAATGAAGGTTTCAGCCATAGGCCCAAAGCACGTCAGTGCACTTTCTGCTCTGTACCAGGCTTCTCTGGAGGATACAACAGATCCTGTATCTTCTGTCGGCAGGATTCCAGCGTGACCTGTTACTCTAAGTGTCAGTGAAGAGACTGAAATCTACCTTTCAACTCCATGTGTACGAGAGGTTACACTCACACATACCACTCACAGGATCCTGCTATCTGCAAGTCCAGCTAATTCATCCTTTGGTTTATACTCGTCCACCTGTTTCAGGAAATGACTTCAGCAAATAAACAGATTCTTTGCCTGTTCATTGAAGGGGTTTTAATGTGAAGAGAAATGGAAGCTTCTGGTTAACCCTGTGTCTGCTTAACTACATTAAAACCAACTGGACTTCCAGCAGTTTTGAAACTGTTTGTACTTTCCAAAAAAAGCCTCAGTGCTCGAGTCTTTAAGCAGTTCATCCAACGAAGCTGATGTCATATACCACGTACTGCAGACTCGTCTCCTGGCTGCAGATGATAGCTGGCAAGACTAACCTCCTTTTGCCCAACATGCCGAGCCTTGCAGGAAAACAAACTCCAAAAGAACGAATAACCTCCGGTCTTGTCAAGCAAAGCTTCTTCTGTTGGTCTGATCCAAAACACAAACGTCCCGTTGTTGCCACCATACGAGTCCCATCTATGCACTATGAAACAGTGATGAGAAAGGTACGATGCAAAGCCTTCTTAGTCACCCAAAATGTAAGGAAAGCATACTGAAGCTTGTTGTGAAATCCAGAAACAGTCCAGGGCAGTGCTTGGGTATCACTAAAGATTTAAGGACTACTGGGGATTCTGTGGCCAGCCACAAACTGTCTCATAGAGGTGATGGCAGCGTTCTCTGCTGCTAAGATGAGCAAACAGACTGCCAGGCCCCATCAGAGGTTTGTCTATCGGTTTAAAAACAAAATAAAACAGGAGAGA
>NW_010406403.1:280-19265 GCF_000710305.1 Buceros rhinoceros silvestris | reverse complement strand
AGCGTACAGTCACGCAGCCGAGCGTCGGCGAATCACAAAAACACCTCGCTGCAGCTGTCCCAGATAGATCCTCATCTTTGTGCTGTCACTGGTTTTCCTCACCCAGATCTGCAGGAAAGGGAAAAAAAAAAAAAAAGAGAAAGGGGCAGGGAGATAAATTGGGGAGAAAAAGGGAAAACCCACAGTAAGCAAGAGACAAATAAAGCCAGGTATTCTTATTGCCAGAGCTGAACATCTCTATCACTCAGGGCACACAGGTGATTTACCTTAATCCCTTCTCCCTCCCCACATTAGGCATTTGCAGCCTGAGTAGAAAATTAAATACAGTTTCTAACTTTACCCCCTTAACTTCCTGCTCAAAACAGTCATCAAGAAAAATTACTCTTCCCAAGCATCATCAGGGAAGCAAGCTTCCTTCTGCCACAGTTCGCAACAGAACTCTGGCATTAAGCTTCACCTAATCAAGAATAAGTCTCTCTAGATCCACAAATCATAAAATTATCTATCCTGGGATTTGCCCAGGCAAGTGACTATTAGTCAAATGAAAAGCTTATTCTGATTCCGTTCAGTGAAGCAATTCTCACAATACATTAAATAAAGATAAAAGGGCTTTTTTTTTAACAACTGCATGGGATAATTCTCATAGGTTGCCGATATACAGTATGTTTCAAAGGACAAACTGCTGCCATGGAAGCAGCCACTCAATTTTTAAAAAATAAAAATCACTTTCAAGAAATTTAGACCCAAATGCCTGTACTTTAAAAATACAATCTGAGCAAAACTCCTCTGCATTTTATCATTCTAATGCATTTAAACTGCCTGCTGCAAAGGACAATAAAGCTAGTGTTGGCACAGTAGATTGATTTAACTATTATTTTAATTATAAATTGACTTTACTAGCAGAAGCCCTCAATATAAACTAAATTTAATATTTGCCTGCATTTGTACTTCAGTTATTTCTCTAGAGAAATTAGAATCCACCTGCATCGATAATCATCTCTCCACTGCAATATTTCCAAGAATTTGTTATGTTTTACTAACCAAAAGAATTCTTAAATCTACGGACGGAGCAATTGTACAGAACAAACACGCGCAGTTTTATGTTCCAGCACAATACGGTGGGATGGTGTATTAGTTTTGCTGAAGTTAATTGCTTTGTTAAGTTCCATTACCAGAAAAATTAAAATTCAGTTTTAAGTGGCTGCAGTAGTGAAATTACTCATTAACACTAAAATGGGCCACACAGCTCAGAAAAATGAAAGGATCAAGATGTAGTCTGGACTTAAAACTGCTGCTGCAGACATACAACGTATTTTGTGATCAGAAGGTAACATCCATTAATTCTAAAAGAACTGAGGGATATGGTGAATAAACACCCAAATCCACCTCTGAATTTCTTTTACTCCTAGACTGTAAAAGAAAAAAAAGCTTCTTCCTTTACTCACCTTCGAAACTGAGATTGCTGAATAACTCACGGGAATAAAATACCTCCCTGAGCCTACCGAAGAGTTTATTGCTGTCAAAAGGCAAACAATTGAATCTGTTCCATGCACTCGGCCAATGATTTCCACCAATGCAGAATTTGATTCACAGCTTCCAGGGAAATCACATCAAAGTAACAGAAATATATTCTGTTCAGATCTAGACACATCACCAAGTCTGAAAGACTTCGGGCCTGGGAAGGTATTTTTTGATTTGTTTTTTAAGTGGGATCCTCATAGCTCAGGCTCTGTGTCGGAGAGACCCACAGCCAGTTACAAACTTCCAATCCAAATTAAATATAATCTGATTTAGGCCTTCACAGGACCAAAGATGCCTAAGACACACTGTTAACTACTTCCTTTCTCCAGCCACAAGAAGGCAACTCTGTGCCATAGTACCTCTGATGTTTCTTGGTGAAGTCTTTTCACTTTGAGCATTGATGGAAATGCTGATGGAGAGACACTACGCGGGGATTTTCAGAACCACGTGTCTGAATACTTGCCTGCCTTCAGAAATACTAGCAACTTCTGACTCCAGTCCACAATGAGAAACCTCAAATCTAGGTACGTCTTCTAGCTCCTGAACTCAAGCAGGAACCAGTAAGATCATAGTTTGGCCACCACTGTGATGAAATCGGAGCTGTTGTACTAAGAGAACACCTCCTCATTTCAGCACTCTTTACGAATACATTGACCTTGGCTTTAGACTGGTGCAATGAACCATCCCAGGGAAAACTCCTCCTCCCCAAACTCTCTCAAAAAAACCCCATAAAACCAAAACTGATCCTATTGTCTCACTTCAGGCAACAAGAAAACAATTCCACGATTCAAATTTTCTCTCCTTGCAACAACTTAATCTGGTGACAATTCTTCCTCATCCTCCCCTGAATTCCCAATTGGATTTAAAAAAACATTTGCATTAATAACAACTCTGTGTATGTTCTTGAAATAACGGAAATGGAATTTATGAGTGCAGTGCCAATAAGACACAACAGGTCAGTTCTCCCCATTTTTCTTTCCTGCCAAACTACACTACTTGCAAAATGCAGGATCATTCTTTAGGAACACAGCAAGTCTCTTCCCATCTCACACCTATCAAGACAAGATCTCTCCACTCAGTTTCATCTTGGATTCAGCTTCTTTAGACACCAGACAGCTATATAATTTCTGACAGTAACACTGATTTTCTCTTGGTCCTTTCTAGACAGCCCTCCACCTGCCTGTGCTGACCCACGGCTTTCCCCACCCCCGGGAGAAACAAAGCAGCCACTACCTCGTTGGCACCCACAGAGCTGATCACGCAGCTGATCTTAGTGTTCTCCTTAGACTCCAGGTAAATGGCCTGGCTCTTGTGGTACCTGCAGAAAGGAAAGAAATAAAATATAAAGAGACACACAGAAGCATTAGCTGTGGAAAGCCTGAGAAAAGAAACAGTAATAAGACTGATAAAGGCAGGATTCTACAAGCATTTGGATAGAGTAAATATGAAGTCTGTCCTTCTTTCCAAAACACTTTCCCCATCTTCACCAACACAGCAGGTGGCCTGATTCTACACACACTTTGCATTTAAATGATGCTTCAGAATGCAGGAAGGTTGCTCAGTTCTCATTCAATTCTGTCCTAAGATGACTGAAAACACATTTCAGATCTAAAAGACCTGAAATCTGTCTGTCCTCCCCAGACAGGAGAACGCTGACTGACAATAAGTCCGTCTTTTGGGATTTAATCGAACCAGCCTTCCACATTTCAGACACAGGGAGGATGGTAGAAGGCAACTTCATATTACTCCTGGTAAAAAGTTCAAAGCAAATCACAGACAGGCACAAGTTACTCACGTTCCACAACACGAAGTTACTAGTTCACCAAGTGACTCCTTCCCAGTGCAGTCTGTGTACTGCTTAAAGAGAGACCTCAGACTCCTAACGCTGCCTGTTTTGTGAAAACACCCAGAACAGCGAGTGATGGGTAACCGACTCCGTAAGGAGCTGTACGTACCTGCCGCAGGAGCCTGTGTCTAAACACATCCATTTCTTCACCCTTTTAGATCCTATTTTAGTCGTGCCAGATATTTTTCTTAGTGCATTTTGTATAAATCAAAGTAAAAACTTTGAAGTTCATAACTGTGAATTGCTTGATTTCACGGTCTTGCCTTCTTCACAGCCTATGTTTCTGGTAAGTGCTGCGAAGTGTTAGACAAAACTGCCCATTTTCTGTTTACTCCGCCTGGGAGAGCTCCATCGGCAGAACTAATGACACCAACACAGGTTATTTGGAAGGAAATAATCTTAATTAAGAGAGCACCAAAATGCTTTACAGTTATAAACGCATAGCTACATCTCCATCTCTACCCTCACCATGATGTGCTTCGTATCTGACTGGGCAATCCACGCTGCTGAATCACTGCACAGAGATCCCCTCAGTAACCACTCAGTATGCAACTCCCTGTAGTCTGATTGGCTGACAGCCATTTGTCAAAATGCAGAGATTTGCATAATCTTTACAGTTATTTCTACAATAACCATACTGTAAATATGGAAGTCTTCCAACAGTTTATTCCACAATCCCTTCCTACTGGCTCGTGAACTCAGTATTTTCACACCACTTGCCAGTACCATGAATGATAGTGGCAGCTTTCAGCTTCCAAACGATTTAATTACCCACAGGCTGGGCAAGATAATAAAAAAAAAACCCAAATCCTGCAACCTTTAGACACTTGTGCCCAACCATTATTGTTTCTCCCTCACTGTAGCAGAAAAGACGTCAGTGGGTTCCCAGGGTAGTGCAGTAGCCGCCATGAGCTGAGCCAAAAATCTCAGTTTACTGAGCCCAGATCATCTTTAATCAATAAAAAGGATCAGTATAAGCTACTACGATCCAGATCTCACTAAGACAAGACAGAAAAGTGGCAGTCCAGCAGTGTCGTACCATGCCATGCTGTGACTGCCTAAGCCAGGATTCGAGTCAATCACTCCAGTGATACCTGTGCCTGCACAGATAATGAAGTATCTTTTCCACTCTAGGCTGTTTCTTCCAATTTTTGGTTATCAGCGAATTCCAAAGCTAATGACACACATGAAGGCCGCTTCAGCCCTGGATTTCACATCACAAGCTACTGTCCCTCAGCAGATCTGTTAACGGCGCACAGCAAAGGTAACAAGTGAGTTCAGCACTCTCTCACTGAAGAGCTGTCTGCGCTGTCTCACGCTCCACGCATGCAGAGACACAAGTCAGCTGAAGGCACGGTACCCTAGGACAGCTCAGTTACATGTTCATGTCTCAGACGTTTGCCGAGTTTAAACACCCACAGGGGAACAGAGGAAACCACTTCAGATGACAAACGCAATGGAATTGAAGTTGGCTTTCAAGAGAAGGAAACAACTCCTGCTTTTGCAGTAGGTAAAATACAGCCCAAACATGACAAGCAAGGCAAGCAGAAATAATTCCACTTTCAGCTACTAAATATTTTGCTGAAAAGCCAAGATTTGACTGCATCTCCATCAGAAGACTGAAAGAAATCGCTCTGCATTACTGTATGCAGACAAAGCTAAAAGCAAAAAGATGGCTTTTTTAGCACACTGTATTTTAGGGCCTTACGGGGCGGGGCATGGAGCAAATAGACTGAGGATAAAAACCTGAATTCTAATTCCACACCCATCTGAAAGTCCCCAAAGTCTCAGTTCTGGAGACATGTTTGTGAAATGTCTTTGCAAGACCCTAGGAAGTCCATTACTAGCCTTAAACATTCACTATTTTGAGACCTTCAGGGCTGCTGTCATGGAACAGAGAAAGCAGCCACTCCCCAGCTGCTGGTTTTGGTATTTCTGGGAGTATGCACGCTCCAGCTATAGCATTAATACCCCTTAGAAACAAACCACCCTCCCACTATCAGGGGTTACTTCATTATTTTAAAATAGCAGCTACTTTGCACAAGTACTGTTACTATCAATCAAAAAATCTAAGCAGGATTATTACAGCCAAAAAATGTAAAAGGCTTATCTTTAAACAGCATAAGAACAAGGAAGACAGGAAAGCTGGAATTCCTGACAGTGAGACCCCCATAACAATTCAATTCGGCGAGGTAAAAATATCTTAGTGTTTTATGTCCCAACTGACACATTTGAGAGAGCTTGTGCTTTTGAGACAGTCACCTGGGCTCACAAAAGCTCTCCCAGGTTTAAATTTGGTGGGAGCTTTACTGACAGATTACTCCAGATTCTATAATTTTTTTTTTTTTTACTTACGCAAACCTTTACAGTACTCCACGTGCTTAAAAATTCTGAAGAACAGTTTATCCACCCAAATATATCCTAGAGGATAGTCACTTCACACAAAAAAAGCATTATGAAAGTAAGAAAAGCACTCCGTGAATTTGCGAAACAGCAAGTAGCCTGTTTGCTTTGTGTCTGCTTTACACCTCACACAAGTTGAAACTCCAGGCAGCAGCTTTTATCAGAGCTGTACTGATAAAGCTGTACACTGAACCTCGATGAAAGACCGTCAGACTAGCAGAAGGAAGAACAAGATGGCTGTTGTGTAGAAAACGAGCTCCACGCCTGTCATTGCCCATGATAAAATTACAACCTCGTCACTTGTTATTTTGAGCCATCAGAACACCAGCGCAGGCTACGTATAAGCATACGACTTGCAACTTGTTTTCTGCTCAAGGAATACTAGCCCGCCCCCTCGATCACCCAGTTCTGCAGGTCTCACAGAGTAAGTTTAAGACCTACTAAGATTTCTCTGCAAAATTTACTATTTTCCTTGCGTTTTGTGAGGCCCGCACAGCTACATGCCCATAAAACTTCACAGAGCTAAATCCAATCAGCAGTTCTGGGGTTGCTTCTCCCGTGTGGATTTGATCTTTAAAGGTTACTTGGATTTATTAGAAACATTTTTCATCCTGCTCATCTGGTGCACAGCATTTCTTCTGCCACCTTGTGGAACGACGAGCCAGTGTTCTACAGAACGGAGCACCAGGACTGTGAGAACTGTCTCTGCCCCAGACAGCTCTGCCCTTCAGAGCTACATCACGCGGTGTCTGCTGGCGGCTCTCTGGTCTAACATTATGTCGGACAAAAATGCTTCCCAGGTGTCACCGTGCGTACCACTGACTCCACGGGAAAGATTTAAGTCTTATTTGAGCCAGTAGTTACTCTGGAAACTCTGAGGTCTAAACACTCCATTGTCACTTCTGATTTACTGGAGGCCCAACGATTCGCCCTTGGAGGAAGGGGCTAACCCCTGCCCAAAACCACTCACATCCTTTCTTCAAAGCCGTTTCTCTGCCTCCTCACTACACAACACTCGGACTGATTAAAACTCAGCCAGGACTCACCATCTCTTATCATAGTAGAGTTTTCCATCTTCTATCCGGGCTTCAAACCGCTGTGCTGGAGACTCTGCTGGTGTAGCCGGGAGGTGCTCAGGAGAGGAGGGAGAGGCTGAGAACGGGAGGGAAACTGTGTTTAAAGACCAGCATGTGCCCACTGCACACCACACATCTGACTGCAGAACTGCAATTAATAAGGCCATTGTAAGCAGAAACAATAACCACAAAAAAGCTGCAAGCCCACATTTCTATCAGAAAAATACTCTTTTTTGGGACGAATAATTCAACTTCTGCCTTGAATATACAAATGATACCATTCATCTGAAAAGATGTTGATAGATGGGTGATAGACAATATGTCTTTGATTTTGTTTTAATTCTAAAGTAGTTAAATAGGGTCAGAATTAGTTAGGCAAGTCTTGAAATAAAGCGTACAGACTCATCTAGAGAACTGAAGGCATAAAACCCAAGCTCTCAATCCCTCCATCTACCTAACGAGCGGCCCAGACACATCCAAAGAGGATGGAAAAACTTCTTTACATATATTGTCCCATGCCCAAACACTTCAGTCACCAAAGGTGCACATGCCTCCCTCCCCATCCCTGACAAACTCCAGAACAGATGAAGAGACTTTGCACAGCACCCGTTTGCCACAGCAGCTACACAAAGAACAGCAGTTAAAGCCAAACCAATTACACGGACAGATGACACAGTCCGCCGTTACACAGTCAGGCTGCAGTACCATCCTCTGCTCAAACCAGCACGACTGCAAACGAGTTCCAACACAACTGCGAACTCACCTGGTCTCTTGGGCGATTTAAGCTGCAAGGAAACAGAGCAAAGAAGCATTAGAGGTCTGAGAGGAGCCACAGGACTCTGCAGTCATCATTTCAGACAGTCTTAGTTTCCATACTTTAAATGCTTTTATTTTTTTTCCAAACATACTGTTAAGAGACACAGAGCCAGAACAGCACACATTGAACGGCCAGAGACGTGCATCACCAGTATCATGACACAGAAGGTCTACAGACTGAAATGCAGAAGCCAAAACCAAAACCCATCTAACACGCTGTATTTCTGAACATGATCCAACGTTTCTCAGGGTACATAAAATACAGGAGATAGATAATCATTAGACACCTCAACAGCTGGCACAAAACCCATGCTCCACTACCACCCTCAAATGCCTTCACGAGCAGCCTCTCTCATAAGAGATAAGATAAGCCTTGAAGTGTTTAGCAAGAACACAACAGGTTAATCAAATCTGGAAAAACTAGAAGAAAACTACTGAAAAACCCACCACACAGTAAGGCCTAAAACAAAGGCAGCCTGTGATCTCTCAGAAAAACAACGTTAACATCTGCTCAGCCATGCGGAGGAAGAACCTCCTTAAGATAGCTCATCACTTGGTTCAGACAAAAGGTAACATTTTTAGATGACAGTCATTTTAATTAGGTTAATTAAACCTGTTAAAATAAAAGGGAGGAGATACCATCTTGCTAAATCTTTTCTTGTGTTACTTCAGAAAGCTACTGTGATGAAACAGTCCTACATCTCAAAAAGGAACATAAACCAGCGTGCTCTGTTCTCTTCAGGGGAAACCATTAGCCTTCTCTTTAAACCCAAGACACCGATCAAGCAGTAATCCCTACCTTGTTCAGCGTCCTCAGGTCCTCCATTATCTGCTCATCAGTCAACAAGTAATTCAGCTGAGGTATCCAGAATTAAGGTTCCCATAAGGTCTTGCCAAGCAAGGTTAAAAACTAAAGGTCAATGGCATTTCACTTGACTAAACATAAGCCAAAAGGTTTCTGTAAGTTTGTGTAAGATTTACTAAGTGTCATCCTTGAGCTTTTTAGTCACACGAATTAATACAAGTCCCTCGCCACAGAGCCTCATGTTCTGCAGCAAATAGAGTGCAAAATCGTTTTAACTTATTCAGACATAACCACCAATGAAAAACCTTCAGTGCATTGACATTTACTTCATGCAGGCATCAAGCAAAACTGTTTTCAGTGTTGTTCGTTACAGAAATGCAAGATGAAAAATCTGGGAGCTGAAACACAACAGACTCACTTCAGATTTCGTACAAGGTCAAATGCCACCCAAAGCCAGGAAAGGAGACTCATCACTTTGCAATTCGGTAAGCAGGAACAGAGAGATAGGGAGAAGAGGGGAAAGCCCACGAAAAAAAAAAATCAAACTCAAAAAGGAACCAAAAAATAAAGCCAGAGGCACAAAACACATCCTTGTGTGGATGAGGATAAGTAAGAGCCTGCCATCCACCTGAAAACCACCCAAACCTCGGAAGTTAGTGTGTTACAGCCTCACTCAGCTCCACTGTCACTACGTGTAGTTCCACAGTCACATCTTCCTCCTCCCCTTGCCTACTGCTCCTCTGTCACTTCCGCACAAGAAAAACCCGAGCTCACAGAAGGAAAACAAAGCCCAGACAAAGCAGCAGACCCTCTCTCCAGCTTTACAGCGTTTCTTCTAAACAGCTTTAAAAGAGTATTCAAAGCATTAATCTGGAGCTAACAGTTGCTAGGCTGCCTTTTAAGGATTTCCTTTCTGATGGACTTGACTCCTCTCCCAGTGAGGAAAGGCAAAGCCAGTTTCTCACTGCGGTTGCCGTTATCATGCTCAATTAGCAGGTCACGTTCATTACCGAACTCCTTTATTTGGATGAGAATGGGGCACTTAGAATTTTTTTCCTGAACAAGCGAACAGTATCTCTAACCAGAAAGAGGTTAATTAAAACTGGAGATGCTTGTGACCATCCTGCATGAACTCTACAAGTTCAAGGTTTGGTTTTGCCTTCAGAAAACGTGAGTCACTTGAACTGCACGATATGGGGGTTTTTAATCTGATTTAAGCCATACAAGTTTGGAATCTAATAACAAGCCTCTGCAAAGCAAAGATCATTGTCTTCCTTTCCAGGTGAATTTAATACGCAAACAGAAAAAGTGAGTATCATCATGGAGAAGCTAAAAACGCATTTCCAGAAGCCAGGGAACATTTTAATTACAAGAAACATGCAGCAAGGCAGAAGAGAAGGATTACACATGCATGTTTTTCCCTCTCCCTCGTGACAAAACAAGATGGATTTTCATCTTTTCTATTCAAAGAACAACTCTAGCACTCCTCACTTTTGCTGTGCATCTCTCTGGATTAGATATCTGAAGCCTTTATCAGAGGTAGAAAAACTAGTTTGATATGACAAATACGATCTTTCTGGCAAATGTTTTGTCGCATCTTGAAATGAGAAAAACTTTGGCTCATGTAAAAAGCCAGTTACTATCTAGGGAAGCGACTACCTCAGCATTTATATATAATGTTCTTCTAAAGGTTTTCCTTTGTGAAAAAAATTGCCTGAAGAATTCAAACTGACAAAAAAAAAATCAAGTTACCTCACTCACTGTGAGGTTTGTTAGGATATGGAGACATCTCCAAAGACTGGCTGTGTTATATTAGTTGATCACGCATCGTACTCGAGAAATTGTGCTTCAGCATTTCCTAGATTAAAACCTGATGCCAGCACCTCATTTCATTTTCTTTCCTGTTGAAACACGGAAGCAGGTAGCACACCAGCTTCCAACATGCCAGCCCTCCAAGGGCTCTCTAAAAGGATATCAGGGGCAGGCTTCCTCCTCTTGTCTGGGATAGGAACTGGATCATTTGGTCGCCGCCGCAGTTTCCTTGTCATAATGGGCTTCACTTCCATTGAATCTGTGCGGTAGAGAAGTTGGAGAGCTGATAACACCAGAGGGACAGGGGTTAGAAGCAGCAGCTTTCTACACAAGGCACAGGGAAAATAATCTTTCGTCTTTCATATAGAAAATTGGATTGTTTTGGTGATAGCTTCCAGCACGCAAACTGGAACTGCTGACAGTGCATACGGCTCTCTTTCATCCTAGGTGACTGTTTGGGAACAGCGTTGCAATGCCGTGGTTATGCCTCTCCTTGGCTGGAAGTGGCACAGTTGGTTTGGGGACAGGTACAGATAACAAGCACAGTGATGCTACAAGGACCCAGGGCACATTTCTTTAGTGCTAACACTACCTGCTTCTGAACAGACCATTTCAAAGGCAAAGTTCTTGGGGTTCTTTGCTAACAAAACTGGGAGAGTTCACAGAGTGCAGAACATCATCTACAAATCAATCACTCTTTTTCTTGCCTTCAAGCTGGAAAAGCAGCTTTGTCAAAGGAATACAGATAATTACTGTGTTCAAGTCTGATACGGGTCTGCTGGAGTAATTTTAAACACAAATAGTATTTAAATTCATATTATCTAAAAATTTTGCAAATTATGATTAATGAAATGAACCTAATTAATAACATGCAGAGCGGCAGTTGACAGGAAATAAATTGTAGCATATGCACTGGGGAAAAAGAAGAAATCTGTTTAAAATGAAAGCACGAGTCTCATCACCAAGTAATTATCTGAAATTACAGTTTGTCCAAATGTCTACAGGTAGTTTTAACTGAACTACTTAAACTCTCACAAATCTTCCCTTAATTTATGAAGATATCTTGAATTAGCAACCAAGAGACCCCATCTGAAATGCTAAATAGATCATCTCAGCTCTGTTCCGACGTGCTGAGAATTACCCGCTCATGTCTACGTGCCCCTGAACCACACCCGAGGCAGCACCTCAGCCTATGGAGCCTCTTTGCCTCCCTCTACAGTTACACTCTCCAGCAGCTCTGCACATTCAAAACACACCAAGTGACGTTTGTCCGTATCTCAAGGGTGAAGAAGGATGATCATGCCACACATCAAGGGAATAAATACTGTAATAAAAGCTTTAAAAAAAAAAATTGTGTCACCCACCAAGTGTATGCCAAAGAAAACCTTATCTCTAGGATTCCAAGCTGCATTTGAAAAACGCTGAACACTAACAGCCCTACGGACACTAAAACCTAACTTACTGTGTTGAACGTAAGCCGTTCCTCCCATTTGTCAAGACCGAGTTCCAAGAGCCTCAGAAGTGGGGTCTGAAGCACTTACTCAAGGCAATACACAGCCACGTCAAGAAGGCTTTTTCTCCTTTTTAAAAATTAGTTCCAAATGAGTCAGAGATGTTCTCTATATTGGTTAAAATGTGAGGCAGAGATCAATTTGCTTCTCCATCTCAGTATCCTGTACCTTAAAAAGGTGACAAGTGAGCTGAAAGTCAGCACTAAACAAGCTTTCAGAAAATAAGAGTTTGAGTTCCATTTACCGTTAAACATTTGAAGAACAAAGGTCCCAACACTCCCAGACGAGCTTATTCATCCAGCTGCTAACTCACATCTTTGTCTGCACTGAACTGCCACAGGTTTCAAGAAGCATCGAGTCCACACCAGTTTCAGTATTCTTATTTCTCAGAGTCCAGTGCATGTTCACAACAACATCCGTTACCTCTAAACAAATCACACTGCACTTCTGCTAGTCTGGAAGGGAGGAGCTGATGGAGGGCTAACACACACAGAACGGATCTTTGCTCCAGTTACTTACACCTAGAGTTGTGCTTGATGAAACATCTCACACATCTCTTCAGGACACGCTTCCCCAAGGAGGATTAATCAGGTCCCTAAATCAGACCACTACACTACATACTCCTTTTATGCCCCTTCTCAGCCTGCCTGTAACCCTGCAAACCCGAATCCTGGTGTTAAGAGCTGTCTCACTGATAGAAAAAGGGATCCCTTCGGGCTCCTGGAACGTTGCTACGCAGATTTCCAAAGGTAAGATCTAGTTGGATCCTGGTCCTCTAATGAAAATCTGCTTACAAGCTTAGCAGTGTATCAGTGGTGATCAGACACAGGCATGGGCTAACAACAGGAAAGTGAAGGCTAAGGCAGTCTGTAAGATCATAATGGATTACATAACTTAAAAACCAGACATCAGGGAGACAGCAGAGCTCAAGCTGTTTTCCAGACCAGACTAGCCCTAACTGTCAGCACAAAGCCAAGAACACTCTTGAGCATGTCCAAACAGGTTTTAATTCTTGTTTCTGAACGCTAATTAACTTATTAGCTTGACTTCTGTAGATACTGTGCAAGAAAGATGTAAAACTTGTGGATAGGTCTCAGCAACACAACCAACACTATCTGCCCATGAAGTGAGGGAGCTGCTCTTAGAGAGACTCAAACCAGACTTTTGGTTCAGTATCACAGCAACACAACTCGTCAAGGAGGCTGATTACCCCTCCACTCAGCCCCACTGTGTCAGCTGCCACAAAGAGCACTGCCAAGGCACCACGGGCACCAACTGGTCTCATTTCATGATCAATATCCAGTGTCTGGACACAAACGTAGTTCACAAATCTGGTTTTCTGGCTTTACGTAGCACATTTCAACCCTTACTGTCTGCCTTTCTTCAACTTCTTGAACACCTATTACTGGAGAAAAAAAGGCCACGGTGTAGCACCTGGCACCGCCTGTTAGGTCAGTACTGTGACACATCTCCAGAGCTTATAAGGACGCGTACCCAACTCTGTTGCTTCGCTGGCTCTGCTTTGACCTGTTAGTAGTTCAGATCACAGAATTTTATTATGAACATTCCCCATTAAAAGACCACCAATTTGTGTTCTACACCTCCTGGCATCTGGAAGCTTGAAAGCCCTCACAAGTGCTGTCCGCACAAACAAGCAGTGCTACTTTTGTCTCTCTAAGCAGTAGTGGGGTGGGTAAGACAAAGGTCTTGTCTCTACCTCCTGTTAACTCCATGGTTAGCTTTTCATTCTCGATCATCTTCTTCTTCTCTTCCAACTCCGCAATCAAATTTTCCTTAAGCTCGATTTTCTTATCTTCGAACTCCTTCGCTGCTGCCTTTTTTTCCTTGACGTAATTTTTTTCCACCTGATCTGTCTAATGCAAACCAAAAGATCAAGAAAGTTAATTAGGAACCAAGTCAATGATATCAAACAACTTCTTTCAACTGCTGCATTGATTAGCTTTTCCGTTCAAAACTATAGCCAATTCTAAAGATTATCAGTATTCACAATCAACAGAGAACCATCAAAAAATGACCAAGTAAACAAGACTATATTGGTGAAAGAATTATTTTAAAACAAACATTTTGCTGTTGCATAACACCATGTCTGGAGCAGAGAGCTCTGCAGATTTATAGACAGCACTATTATTTATCACCTCAAACAAGCCAAGAGCACAGCCAGCACACAACCACCCAAGAGCAAGCATTTCCTTTAGTTCTACTTCAGTAACAAAGCCCAGGAGTCACTTAATGTAATAACACCAGTGGGCTGTGCTACATCTCCAGTGTAACAGCACTACCTAGAGAAAGAACATTTCTTTAAGCCTCCTGGGAAAAGCACAAGCACTAGGTGATGAAACAGGAGGTTTCTACCTCTTCCATCCAGTTAATATGTATTTTGATACATTAGGAGTACTTACTTCCAGCTGAAGGAACAGTTCTGAAAGACAAGAAAAACTTAATTTATTATCTTAAAAGATGCACAAAATGACTTTCCTAGCACTTTGAGTCATTAACTGTTGCAGCCAAGAGAGGCAGTGAGCCAAACAGCGTACATACTCATCCAACCTCTACTCTCAACTTTGCAGATTTATGACGAAAATAAAGTAACTATGAAAAAATTCCACAAAAATATTGTTAATTGAAGTTTTCTATAGATCACCGAGCAGATCTGCAAAGCTTACAGCAGTATTCAGTTTAGCTACTATTCCCAGCAGTACTAAGCCTGTCGTCCATCCTTCTCCCAGTTTCATTACAATCAACTAATACTAGATATAAACTTCCCAAATAGAAGCTTCAAGCTACATGTAGCTGAAAGCATGGCAAAAAAAAAAAAGAAAAAAATCAATCACAGTTTAAGGCAACTTCATGAATCTCAGCACTGACTGCTTCAGAAATAACTCTGCTGCTGTTAGAAGATTCACCTGCTCAACTCACAGGCGTCTGATCTCAAGCTGTTTGTGCCTGAGAAAACAAGCAGGGGAGTTGTTCTGTATCACTGAAGGGAAGTTCGAACACATGGCAATGATCAGGTCTAGTCAGACCCATGGATGAGGCAAATGGATTTCTGGATGCGGAAACTGGTGTTTGTGCAGTTCCTGACAACTTGAAATGAAGCAGGGTGAGACCCTTCCTGTGTTTCCTGAGGACATAACACCAGAAGCAAAAGTTCTCACTTGAGACAGAAGCAAGAAAAGTAACCTAAGGCACCTGATCAGTCCTCAAGTCACCTTATTTCACCAGTATATTAAGCCTTGGCAATATCTGAATAGTAAAAACTTCTGTAAAGATCACAAGCTTCACATGTTTCAGAGGTGAATGTAGCAGCAACACCGTACTACCATGCTGGGGTTTTTTTAACAATTTTACAAAACAACAGAGGCCAAAGAAGACAATGGCCCGATAAAAATCAAACCTGTTGGCAAAGGGCCCTACCAGTTGAGCCCAGAGGAGTATTCTGGAGGTAATCAAATACAGCTAAATTAAAACTGGTGCTTTACTACCTGTGAATTCTCAAAAAAACAAAACCTCAACATGGGAGGGATAAACATTCTTCCTGTAGTAGTGGGTGTTTGGATTATTTATCGTAAGATTGAAAGTTGTAACCCTCTGCCCTCCTGTGGAAGAAACACGTCGCTGCAGCGGGTCTTTGCCAGCCAGAAAAACAAGATTGCACTTCGTCCTAATTTTACAAAACAAGCCAATACTGCTACAATGCAGCTCTAGTGAACAGAAAATCCATCTCAGAAGACAGATTGCTGTGAACGAGCAGCAGTTCAACTCACTTAGATTCCTCAAGCAAGTCCTTTACCATCCCAAGCACTTTAGAAAGACACATTTGTACCACCCAAAGGTTGGAGTACGTTAACCATCAGACAACCACCACTGCCTCTCCCTCACATTTCCCAGAGCGACGGCCCAGGCATTCATTCAACTTCTCTAAGCAAAGAACAGCTACATGTCCTCTTTCCACATAACAGCTCCTACAGAAGGTCCTGCTCCAGAATCCGAGATAAGAACCTACTGGAAAGGAACAAAGAAGAGGGAGGGCAGGCAAACGGCTCTGATTTCTAAGCCATTTCTCTGCAGTAACAATAAAAGCTGCCCTAGGGCTGAGCATGAGGCACTTGAAAAATTAACTTGGGCCTTCGCTCCTGAAACAGAGCGGAACACGAAGTCCAGGCAGCCCATCTGACGTCACAGCCGTACAGAGAAACAGTTCCAGCAGCAAAGCCTCTGTAGTCATTGTTCCAGGGGACACATCAGACCTCTGGGAAAGCACATAGCCCTGAATCTCCACCCCACAGCGCACCTGAAGGTCCCAGACAAGGTGCACAAAAGAACAAGCCAGAGTGGGAGACTGTAGCTTAGACACAGTGTCAGATAAAACCGAAATAATTTACTTGTGTTGTTTCACACAAAGACTTTTTAAAGCCATTTACTGGTGAACGTCAAACAATGCTGATGAAGAGGGGAAGGAAAAAAAAAAAAAAAATCAAGATAGACCCTGCTGTGCTTCGTGCCCCCTCGAAACAACCTACACTATACATACCCTTGGAAGCGGAACCCTTTGCTCCAGCAAGTTTATTTTCTTTAAAGGACAAAATACTGTTATTTTTCTTCAGGTGTTATAAAAACCATAAAGTCATATGCAGCGTCTTAGAAAGACATTCAGCTTACCTGCATTTCGTATCCTTTCTTTGTACTGCTGGTCTAACTTCTTCATTCTTTTCTGGTATTCCTGAAGAGTACCTGGTTGAAACAAATTGTGGATTCCCACTGGAAGGAGGTTTTTCTGCCCACCCCCCACCTCCCCAAAAGTATTACATTTTCTCAAGGAGCCAAACGCAAACACTAATATCTGCCAGCTTGAGTTTGCTTCCTTTGACGCTCACTGTTTGTTCAGAAATCAGACTACTCCTCTTCAGAAATGCTTCAGGACAGACAGCCTTAACTACAAGTGATAGCAGGAAGGAGGATGGAAAGAGGCTGGTATTTTCACTCAGCAAAGGATGCTGCTGACTACACTCAAACCCCTCATCTTAATATGGCCTTTGAAAAGTGCTGAGAAGGAAAGACGCTCCCCCCTCCCAAGCTCACCTTCCTGCAGTTGTTGCAACTGCCTCTTAAGAGATGCCAGTTTGTCCTGATACATCCTGCAAAGAGAGAGCATTTAACAGCACTTGGAAAGACAAGCACGCGTGGCTTAGCTCACCAGCTGTTTGGGTTACAACATGCTTACATGGCATTAAAAACTTCTCAGAAGAACTGCAGGAAACAAACAAACAACGAAAAGAACACTATTCGAATGAGAGGTCATCATTCTGCCTCAACACCCTGCTGCCCCACGAGTTTCAGAGCGCGCCCGAACGAGCCGCTTTGGGAACAGTTCAGGGTTAAATAGGATTTTTTTATTTTCAAATGTTGAAATCTAATATGACATTTAGATCTAGAGACACCAGGAACTTGAAGACAGAATCATTCTGCCACTCTGTCAAGTTTGGATATTCATGTACAGTGCCCTATGTATGAACCAGAAGGCATTTATTTCCTCACGTAGATCCTGATGTTATAAAAAACCCGAAGTCTATTCCTGGTGCTGGTGCAAATTTGTGTTTCCTTTACCAGGTATCTGTGGTTTAGCAAAGGCCAAACCTTCCTGACCCATACAAAAACATATCTCTGCCAGTAAGGGAGAGCACAAAATACTGCAAATGCACCTAAACATCGAGGGGAAACAGTTTCAGGTCTCCAAAAGCCCATCTTCTCAGACAGGGCTGGCATTCTGCTGTTGAAGGGATTTTAACAAGCATCTTGTGCTTCGCTTGGCTCGTCTAAGTTTTATTTTATTTAAAGGACCTGTCTGCAGCAGGATTTATTTGCAGCAAAACTCAGCTGCTCCCAGAAACAAGACCTTCAAAAGACTGTTCAAAACAGTATCAACGCTTAGTTTCTTGAACACACACAGGACAGAAGAAGCGACAGAGGAGAGAAGAAACACAAGTACATGGACTCACTCATTACCTAGTACATTGGGCAAGGCACTTAAAAACCCCAACCTTGGCCCAAAACATTGCAAAGTTTTATGCAAAAAAAAAAACCCCAGACAAACCAGAAAACCACAAAACAAACAGAATGTCACCTTATTTTTTATTAAATTGGATTACTTACTGTTCTTTCATTTCTACAAAGTCCTCTTCCTCATGTTTTGCCAGGTCAGTTTCACTGGCATCCTCTGTGTCTAAGAGAAATACAGAATGACTTGTTAAACCTGAAGTAGTATTTAAAAAAACCCACAGAGCAGTACATTATTTCAAAACAGACAAACAAAGAAAAATTCCCCAAACCTCAGGCAGTTTAACCTCAAACACACAAACAGACAGGCCTTCAGAAGGGAAACGAACCATCTCATCTCGTTCCTCCAGGTTAACCTACGTAAATCCTCGGGTAGTTTTGCAATGAAGCTTGCAGCAAGTCCAAAGCTTAACGTCTAGCAATTCCTTCCCATTTTAAGACAAGTTCTACGCTGACACTCACACATAAAAAGGTGAGACAGACACAGTCTCAAGACTCTCCTGATAAACGTTTCAGTCTTCTTCCTGTAGTTTCACCCATGACATAATAGATATGAAAGAAAAGGACTGAAACAGCTGTAACTGCTTCTGCATCTTTACCTGAACAAAAATATCACGACTGGATTCTGTTAGATCATAAAGGTCTCACTAAAGACACCAAAAGTACTTGCTGGGATCTGAATGTCTCAGCTACACCTCGCACAGAAGCACTTCAACATTTAGACATAACAAAGCCCTGCTATGAGGGCGGCCACAATTTTATGAACAGATAACAAAAACCATAAACAAACCAGCATGGGACTGCTTGCTTTCTGCTACGAACCGATCCCCTTTCCCCGCCAAGGGGAGGGCAGTGTCTCCGGGCTGGAGCTGGGGGAGGCAGTGCACAGCTGCTAAGCCGAACCAAGCTCCGTTCCCTACATACGGTCGGGAACTTGCACTCCCTTACTTTGTTCCACACTTTCTTCTACCTTACCTGCCTCCTCCCCGCTTCACACCACAGAAATATAACCAAGCCTCACACACTGGTTTTCTGCACTACTTTTACCCCACTGTCCCAGACGCTCAAGCCCTCCTCCTCAGTGCTCTCTCTTCCCTCACCAGCTCCACTTGGGAAGCCA
>NW_010406403.1:0-217 GCF_000710305.1 Buceros rhinoceros silvestris | reverse complement strand
AATTCCACCCCCCCACCGGCTTCGCATTCTTACCCTTCCACAGAGAACCCCAACAACTGAACAGGCCCTTGTTTTCTTCGCCTCTTCTTGCTGCTACAGGCCGTTTCTCCACCAAACCAGACCCAAGCCTTTCTTCCCAGACACTCTCCTCCACACGCTCCAGTCCGGAACAGCCCCCTTCTTCAACGCACCATCCCAGAGACAGACCCCTCCCACC
>NW_010406402.1:53366-54741 GCF_000710305.1 Buceros rhinoceros silvestris | reverse complement strand
CCTGCCGCGCCGCCGCACGTGGAGAAAGCAACCGGGGCAAGGCCACCGAGACGCCTGGAACGGCTCGGGATGTGTTCAAAGAAGTAAACTTCCCCTTGCCGGTGTCTGAAACGAAGCCATGTGTCCCCTGCATGTGGCACACGTAGTAGCAAAAAACTTCCCTGCCGTGGTGCTGCCAAGGGTCTGAGCGGGTGGGTTCAGCCCTGCAGGGTGAGCTGTGGCGAGCGGGCGCTGCGTGCCACGCTGGACCCGTGCTGCTGCCCTACCGGGAGCTCCCTCCCAGCTGCTGCGACATGTGAGATTTGTGGCTCTAGAGCACAAGAAAAGGCAGGTCAGAGCCCGTTTGTCATTGTGCTCTTTCTAGAAGAGGAGTAATGGGAGGTTCCTGTAAAACTTAATCATAAATCAAGAGGAGAGGTGGCACTTTGGTAAGGTAACACGTAAACTGAATACCAAATAACCATCTGCAGACGTTGGTGAACTCTGTCTATTCCCAACTGTGTCACCTGTAGAAGACTGTGGTATAATTAAACCCACCTGCCAATGTTAGAGAGTTAGATGATTTGGAGGTAGAAAACCCTGGCATGGTGCACATTGGGGGGGCTGGGGCCAGCTGCATGTGAGAGTCATCCGCCTTTAAACTATGAACTGATGAGAAGAGTGGCAGCCACGTATGAACAAGCAGGATGTGCATTCGGAGATAGGCGTTACGGAGTGTAAGGACTTGTCCCTCATTTACTCTAGCTAAGTTTACAAGTCCTAGCTGGTGCTGCAGTGCTCTGCTGTGGCTTTTTAAAAACAGCATGGGCTGGATTAATTCATGCATGTGACTTTAGAGCTGTGCTGTCATGTCTTTGATAGACACTTTCTAAAATTAGTGGAATTTTATTTATTCATGGATAAATACAACTTTTTCCAATTTTCACCTCTTTTCCAAAAGAAAGTGGAACTACTTCTGAGTCATGTGGTTTTTACTTTTCTTTGGGTTCTTTTAGGAACTAACTTTCACCCTTCTAGTGTTAAAACAAGATAACCCGAAGGCCGTTTAATGAATCAAATTTTCTATCACTAAAATGAGGCCTGTATCACTGAGTTAGCAGTTGTGTGTTTTTTCTGTCTTATAAAAAAGCAAGCTGAGCAATAAGGAAAAGAGATGAATCACCAATCTGTTTCCTAAGAAATTAGTTCATCCGTCCAAATTCCTGGACCTTCTGCACAGCAGAAATGAGGTGAGAGAAAGGATCAGTGAAAGGTGGAAATGAATCCTCATCCAGATTAACAGTGCAGGATTTTGCAGGTAATACCATAGTGTCAAGTGTGTGCTAGTCCATCTGGAACAAGCCTTCTCTCTGTGCATCTGCAGAGTCATCTGCCT
>NW_010406402.1:51616-53296 GCF_000710305.1 Buceros rhinoceros silvestris | reverse complement strand
CTGCTGAACTTGTCCCTGTTAATTGCCTGGGTTAATTGCCTAATCCACAAAATTGCATTTTGTCACTGTCCTTCTGAAATACAGAGGACAAGACCAGACCTTGTGAAGGCAGTAATCTGCATCTGGAAGATGTCCCTGTTTTTATTCCCCCCCATGCCTGTAGAAGTTCAGCTAACAGTATGCCCTGCCTTGCTGGGTTTAGTGCAGATGTGTGCATTGTGGCCTAAAAGCCAATGTGATGTTATGTTTACCACGTATATCACCTATTTATGTCAAATCCAGTCTGATGTTGTTCATCCACAGCTTCTAGCAATCAATGTTTAGTTTGGCTTGAGTTAAGCCTGTCCCTAATGACTTTAGGATAGAAAGGATAGAAAGGATAGAAAAGTCTTTGGGAGAGATCTGTAACACTTTTTAAGTGTACTTGTTATGTAATTTGAGGCACTCTTTCTACTAACTAAATCCAGATGCAGCTACCAGAGAAACTGGAGAAATGAGCAATGCAATTCCATGAGCGAGAACTGTAATTTTTTTTCTCCATTAATTTTATTTTTAAATTCATTAAATTAATGTATTTAAAATGATCTGTAATTTTCCAATTGTTCTGAGCAGGATGAGGAAGAGACTTTTAATTCCAAGGGGCTGTTTATAGCAAGGGTATTGAAATAACCCTGTGAGTGGTTTCCTTTACAACTTCATAGGTCACCACCCTTCCTCTTGGAAATCGAAAATGTAACTTTTCCTTAGCTTGTTGAACAATGCTTGCAGTGCACTCGTATCCTACAGCTTGCTACAATAATTAAATTATTATATAACTGGCTTGAAGGAAAAGGATTTAAACGACTCTGTGTGTGTATACATAACAGTATGCACATGCATATAGGACATATACATGCTGTCCATTTTTCGTTTCTTCTGGCATTAGTAGTAAGAAGCTTTGGGAAATAGGTCTGAAAGGATTGGCATATATTTTGCTGGAGTTGCATGTTATATAAATGAGATTTCATTTTATATCCAGTGGTGACTTGGTCTAGTTACACTCTGTTACATCTCTATAGGATAAGGGGGATTTCCCCTGTGGCAGTGAGACTCCACTAAAGGACACTGACACCTTATTTGCCACTCTTGGCTTGTATGTCATGAGTATATGTTTATTAATACGTGTGTTTCTACAAGAATTAAAGCATCTTCATATCAGAGTATGCAGGATCTGAATTAAATACTGACATTAACTTTCTGGTAAAACTACTGTAAATTCTCTGTCAAAAAATATGGCTACATGTTCTTTTGAATATGAATATTCCCCATCCCTGGGAATGCATATGAATTTGAATGTGAATATTCCCTATTCCTGGAAACGTTCAAGGTCAGGCTGGACAGGGCTCTGAGCAACCTGGTCTAGTTAAGGATGCCTCTGCTCACTGCAGGGAGCTTGGACTAGATGGTATTTAAAGATCCCTTCCAACCCAAAGCATTCTATGATTCTATGAACGTGTCTCTTTTTGACCTTCTGCAAAATACTGAAGGGTCATCACCATTGCCACTGGAGCACTACCTTGGATGGAGGTCATCTTTGTAGCAAGTCATAAAAACCAGTGTCAGAACAGCAAAGTAGTAGGTTGCTGATATTACAAATAAATCACTTCAAAGTTAGTTTCTTACTAAATTGGGGGGGGGGGG
>NW_010406402.1:24045-51505 GCF_000710305.1 Buceros rhinoceros silvestris | reverse complement strand
TGTTGGTTTGGTTGGTGGGGGGGGGGGGGGGGGGAAGACACAGCTGAATCTGCAAAATACATGCCTTGTATCTGTAATTTTAAAAGCTTATTTATCATCTTCCTGAGGTAAAAGTTTCAGGAATGAGATGGTTAAAAAATGTGACAGTAAGGTTCACAGATTTTGCAATTAGTGCCTTTCTATCTAAGGGAAGCAAAATGTATTCCCAGAATATATTTGTATTTGTCATTTCATGTCTTACAGAAACATCATATAAAAATTTAGGGGCTAAATTCTCTTGTTGGTGTAGATAAACACAGCAATATCCTTTACTGATGCCCATAATTTTTGGTGGTAATTTAGCAGAGAAGAAATTTTGTAATTGATTTGTGTTGTTATTGAAAGGGGCAGTAGGAACACACCACTGTCATAAGAAGGACCATCCAATTAATTCAATTTGTCCAAGAGTTGCTTTTAAATCAGTTTAGGAGAGAAAAAAAAAATGAGCTTCAGCACAGTCAACCAAGCTCTTTAAAAAGCTTTTTTCTGATAATCAGAAAAATGTCACTTAAAGAACAAACGCTTCATTGTGTAGCAAAAATGCAGTAAAGACAATTTTATAAGCAATGCTCTTATTTGTTACTCAGAGTAGTTCATACATCTGAGAGGGCAGTTGTGTCCAAACATTTGATTTTTATCATACCCCGTATTCATATTAGAACAAATTTCCACAGGATCTAGTTAGACTTTTCAAAGAGCATCTTTCAGTAGGAGACCAGGGCCTAAGGGATAATTTTGTGATTTGGGTCTAGCTACTATATTGCTTTATCATCATCACATCTGATTGAATTAGGCAATACACTAGGCACTTGTGACAAAAAAAATCATGTCTTAATAGGCAGTTTGACTGAGCAAACATCTGGGACTTATATAGGTTTTCCCATGACTGTTCAGAAAATGTAACTTTGCTTAAATCTTTTTTGATCACATTTGCTTGGAAACGTGCAATTAAATCTCTCCCTCTGCCCATGTACTTGTGCTAATTAATGTGGCATCTCCCAGCCTGGCGTCAAGGTGCTCTGAAAGCTCATTTGTATTTCAGGTCACCTTGCTCTGGACTTTGAGTTTCTGGGAGATTTTTTTTTCTCTCTCTCTTTGGGCTCTGAAGAAGCATGAAAGTCTACATCCAGTTCCAGCCCTTGAAGATGAAATTTGATAGATGAATGCTGATAGACTACACAAGGAGACTTCCAGGATACTTGGTGTGTTTCTTAAAATTATTTTCTGTCATTCAGTCAGGCTTGTGCATCTAGACAGCGATTGTTATATTTTAGTGTCCTTTAAGAGCCAAAGATCCCCGGTCACTAGCCCTGGTAGCACCATCTGAGATGTGTATTCCTTCAGAATGGTTTCATTGACTATATGAATAAGTCAGGACAAGCTTGAAAATTCTAAGTATTTCCAGAAATTACATTATATCTGCAATCTGTCATTTTATACACATCAGCCTTCAAAATACGCCATGTAAACTTCAGATTGGACAAACTGGTATGGGTGGCATACTGTGTTCCTGAAAGTGCCAGACGTGTCTGAAATGTGAGATGCAGAGATCCTAAGGAGAAGGGAGTAGTGGGGAAGCCAGACTGTTGCACCTGAAGCTGCTCTTTGGTGGTGTATATTCTGTTCTCTGCCTGTGTCACATGCCAGCCCATCCGGGAAGAATGTGCTCCATGAAAGATAAAGGGCAGAAAGCCAGCCTGAAGTATAGAGTGTCTTCTGATGCACTCTTGACCGTGACTGATGGTGTCTGGTCTCTGGCACTGCTGCAGAACCAGCTGGATTTTTTTCTGTCATAAGGAACCTTCTTTCTCCTCTGTAAGCAACCCCTAAACCTGCCGTGGACAGGAGACTGGGTTGGAAAAATGCTGCTGTGTTTGAAAGTGGAGCTGCTCTTCAGGCAGATTTGGGAGACTTTCTCTGGAGCGGGTCCTGTCAGACCCATTGTCACAAGTATTGCTGTTAGAAGCATGCAGAGGGAAAAGCATAACTGTATGGTGTATTGCATTTTCAAAGGCAGAAAAGGAAATCAGAAATGCATTCTTGAGAAGAAACTAAACTTCCCTGGGGAAGCTGATAGAATCCTGGAGAAAAATCACTTTGGTAAGAAATGAGGAACATTTCAGCTTAGCTTTCTCCTAGCCACAGAAAACAAGAACCAAAAACCAAAAAAACAAAAACAACCAACCCACAAAACCCAGGAAAAGTAAAGTAGAAGAAACTAGAGCATGATGAATAAAAATGTTTCACGTGATACTGGAACAACTTAGTAAGCAAATCCTGTGAAAGCTTCTTGCAGTTCAGATCACAGCCCAGATCTTTAGCTGATGATTCAGTATTATGAACTAGCAGACCCTCAGTGAGGTCACCCGTCTTAATCTGTGAAGACGCCTCAAACATACTAGGTACTTCGCTGATGCGGAGTTGAGTATAGGTTAAGTGACAGCACGTATTTAAACTGGCATAAAGTGTGGAACTGTGATGGGCGTCCATCTATAGTCTGGCATGTGCGGAGCAGTTCGTTCTTTGAATAACTCTAGAGAATGTTTTTTCGTCTTTTAGTGATGCAATACAAAGAAAAGGTGAGGGCAGCAATGGAGTTAGGATCAGTTCCTAGGATTCCATGTTTTCTGTTTTAATCTAAAGGATTCAGTCATGATGTGGGCCTTTTGGATGCCATCAGTACACCATGTCTTATGTCCAGGAATACTGGGTACAGGCGTGACAGCACAGAGAGCCCTGTCCGAACATGGCCCATTCATGCTCCGGCAAGTCCTAGAAGTTTGACAGGAGGCCCTGGTTGTCACTTGTGTCCTGGCTGGTGAAAAAGCATCAATGAACATTGGAAACTGTGTTAATGGAAATAGATGGCACTTCCTCTGTTCTGCATCACTTTCACAACTGGATATGAGTACCCAGAGCTCCAAGCCATCCTAAAGGCTTGTCTGAGATCAGCACACAGATTGACATGGCACACATTTTTGCTCTTGTAGGACTACCTTGGTGTGAAAGTATCTGCCCTCAGATCCTCGGAATAACCATGTCCTTGGCACTCTTTATTCTCATTAATTCTCTGTTCCCTGTATGCCTATTATATCTATAATGTCTTTGCCTATTGTATTGTAAAAGTCTGTGGTTTGAGGTCAGTCATTCTGGTTTCTTCTGGGATAAACGCTCCAGCTGAAGGCCAAGTTGATTAGGGCAGTCCCATGTGGGAGTTTTAAAATATGTTGTAATTTGTGTGTGGGAAGATTAGTAGTAAGATTAAAATTATGAAATCTTATGTTTCTGGGGGTTGGTGCTGTGGACAGCCTCACAGGGCACCTGGAGAGGTTGCTTTGTTACCAAATACAAAGAATCACGCTACTTATGAACAGAATTTGTGGTTGCTGTGGATGAGTCTGAAATCAGACAATCAATGGATGGCTGGATATTTTTGACATATTTTTTCCCCTCACAATGACACCATATGCCCACGTTGTTCATGCCCAAGAAGAACACAGGGTCCAACATGACTTAAAATCCACGGTCTTGAGTATTGGGTGAGAAATGCTCTTTTGATGGCATACTACTTTGCCCATTATGGTGCGGGTGAATGCAAGATGCAGTAGGTAATACTGAAAGAGAGGTAGCTTAAGTAAAATACAATCTGCATGTGCTCAAAGAAGACAAGGTGAGAGATTCCTTGGAACCGAACACAGAACTCATTGCCTGATCTCGGGAGGCGTTGCAAATGTGTACCTATCCTTCTCTCCTGGAGAACAGATTTCAGTATGGTAGGGTCAGTTCTTGGAGTCAAGAGTGGGAAGCAATTTGAGAATCCTTCCTTTTTTGCTGTATTCTTGGATATGGCTGTTGAGTGAGTTGTGGTTGGGTTGTACAGGGATGGCCAAGACACTCAGGTCTGTACAGGAGGGACTTGCCTAGGCAACTGTCCTAGGAAGAACAATTTAGGAGGGAGGGAGGGGTTGTCTAGAATCATATGGGTTCCTCCCCAGCTGGAGCTGGCCTTCCAGCATGTCATTGCTCCAGAAAAGGTTAAGATGGGCTCAGCTCCCAGACCCTGGACTGGACCTTTTATTTTCTTTGTACAGTGATGTTTGGTGCCCTCTTCTCCAGCAGTGGGGCTCCCAGATCTGTCAGCAGCTGCACAGGGTAGAGGAGCAGTGCATGCTTCTGCTATCCCTGTTGGACTTGCAGGTTTTTATGGTTTTTGTAAGCGTTGACAAAAACCTTTGTTGATTCAGGGTTTGGTTTGGGTTTTGTTTTGTTTCCTGAAGTAAAAACTGTAACCAGATGTATGGGACCAAGAAATGTGCACTATTCAAATTTCTCAACCAATATTCAGCTTTGCTTTATGTATAAGCTATGTTGCAAGTAACCGTGTTGCAGTGAAAGGGAAGTAACGCAATGGTTTAAACAGAAGCATGTCAGTTACTGCCAGATGAGTAGACCAGGCAAAATTGCATGTACTTTATAAAGTGCGTGCATTTTTTTCCTGAAAATCAGTTTTTATAAAATTAGATGAGGACTGGTATGTTTTGTTATATAATGAGATGCTGTGAACTCTTATGTTACAGGTTTTTTTGCTCTGCTAATTTTTCCCCCTTTGAGAAAGGGAAAATTTCACTTAGTAACAGTTTGTTCCTGTATCTGCTGATTACTCAGACTGTAGTACTCAGTGCTGTAGCAGACTGCGTGATTCCTTTGTTGCCTGTGGCACAGCTTTATTGACGGTACAGAAAGGAATTGTGGTGCTATAATTAGTCAATTTTAAATACATGTCTTCCCATTTCAGCCATCTATTTTCCAGCAGTCAGGAAATTTTTCTGGTTTTCCCTTATATGAGCCTGCTGAATGTTGGTTTTAAATCCACTGAAGCTTCTCTGGAAGCTCAGCTCTGGCCACAGCTATGTGCAATGGCAGTGGAGAAACCCAGACATGAGCCAGGCCTCTTCACCCTCACTTTGCAGCAATGAATACAGAAGTAGAAGCATCCTAAAGATACCAGAGGTGCTAGTGATGACATGTTAGCTGCCCCTTTGGACTGGCTTTATAGTGCTAGACTGGAATTCTTTTTTTTTCATTTATTCTTCAATTTCTCAAGTTTATGTACCACCCACTGGGAAAGGTAAAAGCTAAACAACCTGAAATTGCGTATGTTTACATCTAAGTGCACACACAGGCACAGAGTAGATTCAGGAGAAGTTACAGTAACATACCTCATGCAGTTGATGTGTCTCTTTCTTTATTCTGTCAACTGCTTAGTACCTTTACAAGCAAAATAAAAGATCAGCAATGCAACCCATGGAAAAAGAGGGTGGTGAGCAGAAATGCCTGTCGAGGAACCCATGCTCAGCCAGGTACTTCAATGTGTTCCTAACCTTATCTCTGTGTAATCCCACCAAGGCATGGGGACTGGCAGTGCATTTAAATAGGGTAGGTGGAACCATTATTTTTCTTTTCAACACCTGTTTGAGGTTTTTAGGTTTGGAATTTAAATTAAAAAAAAAGGCAAGAGAAAATATACTTGCATTTGACTTGGCTTTCATTTTTCTTCTTAATGATATCTTCTGGCCTGAAGTGTCCTTTTCATCCAGTAGGTTTTTTTCACTGGGCGGATCACATCTTGTTCTGCAGGCACCATGTAGTGTGGCTGGGTTCTGCACATGAAATGCATGAAGATTTGGGGAGATCAAAATGGACTGAAGGGCAATGACAGCAGAGCATGGTCTTGTGGACCTTTTCAAGGAGAGGAGCAGTCTTGGTGTGTGGGTGTCTGGCATGGTCTGCAAAGTTGGTGAATGAAGGACAAAGTTTCGTGAGTGACTTTCCTACCTTCTCTTTTTAAGCATCCACACAACTACTCATTTCTTGTTCAGAAGTGTTTGTTTAGTGTTCAGAAAGATGCTATTCAGAACAGCCCATCCCACTGTTTAATAATGTTTATTTGCCCAGGGCTTCTATGTGAATGCTTTTTAGTCCATGAATTTCAGTCTGTGCATCTCTCCTCTGTGGAATGTGCTTGGGGTGATGTCAGGAGCTTGTTTATATGTGCTAAATCAATCATGTTTCAGATTAGACCTATTAGTCCTCAATTATTATCTGGAAAAATGTAATAAAAAGAGATGGAGAGTAAACCAATGATACGACTCATGGAGCATTTTTCCTTCAAATGCAGTTAAGGCTTTTCTAAAGGCATGGATATGTGTGGTATTTCCTCATTCATTTTAGGCTTTCACAGGAGTCAAACAAGATTGAAAGTTCTAAGAAGAATAGCAAACTGTTTAAAAAAAATTAGTTTCCCATAATCATAGAAAAATACAGAAAGAAATCAAAGCTGTTTTATTTCAAATCTTTATGTGAAAGTTTAGACCACACTCTCTAGTTTCATTGCTACTGGCTGTAAAACCTTAAGTTAGATAGATACTTAAATGCTGTGTTTTTCTCCTGTTGTTTCCTCCATATTCTGACTTCCACTCATGCTATTACTTAATATCTTGACAAGGGTCTGAAAATACTGAGGCATTACAAGCAACTCCCATCTAGATTACAATTTTATAACTTGGTTTGGGGTTTGTAAAATGAATCATGCTGCTTTAAAAAACTTAAGTCAAAATTACTTCACTTGTGTTCTTTATTTTAATGATCTAGATATTCTGCTTTTAGAATTTCTGGATTTTTTTCTGCAAAGTGTTTTTCACAGGGTCATGAAATGATGTCTACACTTAAATGGAAGCTTTTCTGTTCAACCCTGTATCAATGTGGAAAAAGTTTTCTTGGCTTATATCCAGCAACAGTCTGATAACAACTCGGAGTACGGAAGTTTCCACAGCATCATTGAGGCCCAGTCCCAAATCCCATACCCAAGTAGGGCAAATTCTTCAGTGACAACTCTCATAGACAGTCATTTGCCCAGGTGTCTTGTCATACAATTGTATGGGGAGTGAATACAGAGTAAGAGACACAGATTGTATCTGAGTACCGAATCTTCTACGTTGCGGGCAAGACGGAGACCTGCCTTCCTCACGCAAAGGGGAGAAGTGTTTTGATGATATCTGGGACATCTGCTGCCTGGGATCTGACATCTGCTGGGACCTCTTGCATAGTGGTGAGTCATTTTTTGCATAGATTTCTTAGGCGAGCTCTAGGCAATAGGAACACGTATCTTTTTAGAGGAGGAGTGAGGGCTACGCCCCTTGTCTTGATTAGTATTAAAAAAATCCAAAAAAACCCCAAATCCCCAGAAAACAGTTCTGCAAAACTTATAGAAATCCTCACCTTGTGGTGGTGGTGCATCCTGAATGAGGAAGTGGTAGTTTGCAGCTTTGCTCTCTAAAACACTTCAGACCTCAGGCAAGCTGGTAGAATTGGGTTTTGTTTGCCAGAAGAACATGCACTAAATAATTTTGTATGAGCAGGCAAGGTTAGCACTGCAGGGAATGATTTCTGCCTGCTGTGTGGTTAAATCATCTTTGTGTGGTGGGGTTATTTTCAACATGTGGTCTTCTAAGTCACATACTGCTTCTGCTTCTACACAGATATCTCTGGAGACCAAATGATTGCCTCTTCCATTTGGTTGCTGACTGCTCCAGGTCTAGGCTCAGCACCACCAGGCTGGGTGATCTGGGCACTTGGGCAACTCCTGACTTCTGCTAGGGTCTCCTAGCTGTGTCATGGGGACAGGAAGCACAAGAGCAGCTGCCATCCTGCCAGCGCTGCAGGGACCTCATGAGTGCAGGAGGGATAGCAGGACCCTGATTTGCCCCCCACAAGACAGCAGATGTCCTCATAAGTGAGGTGCCATGGCACACGCATCGTTTCTTCACACCCTCTCTAGCAGGTAGCAGCTACGAGCAGCTGACCTCCTTCACTTACATACTTGGATTCATCCTGGTTCTGTCCCAAATGTGTTTCCACATCTCAGATGTCTTCTCTGCACCCTTTCCCTAACTCTCTGAAGAGTATTACTGGGAAAGGATTGGCTACTAAACTTTGTTTAGGGCTTTGGAGGAGTTGTGAGGGAGTTAAGGAGGGCCCTGGCCTCAAAGCCCAGGAATAAGAAGAAACAAGGAATGTATGTTGAAAAATTCTTTCTGGTGTGCTTAAGATGCATACCTTGGGGGGACCCAAACAGGGACCAATGTGTGGGAAATGAACATCTGCTGTTTGGATGTATAAGGCCCCCTTGAGAAGCAGCTGAGAGGACCTGCACAAGCTGAAGTGTGGTGGCCGGTGAGGAGCTTGCCAGTGGGGTCCTGACTGCCTTGCACCGATGGGGTGGGTTTTGGTGGTCCCGTTTGGTAACACCCATGGCTCTGCCTTACGTCTTGCTAAAGCGCTGCCTCCTCCTCAGCGCTGGCATCCCTATGATGCTGAGTTGTCTCAGTGCAGTCGTTGCTGCTGGGGGTTGTGAATAGAACTACAAGAAGAAATGTTTTGTAGGCAGTTATTTTCTTTAGTTGTTGCTGGTGTCAAGGCAAAGGACTCTCTGGTCTGTTACCTCATTTCTTTCAAGTCAGTATTATGCTAATGCCTGGTTATAACCAGGTTATAACGACTGAAGAGCTGTCATTAGTGGTTTGTTGCTTTTTTGTTAGGTTAAAGATCCCATTAATTGTGTCATCTTTGGTTACTATATTAATAGAGCTAAGATGAATTACTGTAACTCAATTTGAAGGAAAAAATGCTCTTTGTCGCATAATATGTTACAGTTATGGGGCACCACTAAATCCATTTAATCTTAATTCAAAATATCTTTTTCTCAGATATTTTCTCTTGCTTTTCTAGTAAGTAAATCTAATCTCAGGTGTAACTCACGGGAAGCTTTAGGAAGAATTTCCGTAATTTTATAAGAATTCAGTTTGTTGTTTTCAAGATTCATCATCTTTCCAGTTGTGTGCTGAAACATGCTATCACTGTACAGTATTATAAGGGATGGTACAAGATGTGCTGTGTGTAGAAGTGGCCTTCAATTTCTGACTTGAATTGCTTGATAGAAGGTAAACTTGCTGAAGAATAATGGAATGAAATCTTTGATTGCTGTAAAGGACATCTTCCTACACATTCTCAGTACCCAAATTAATTCAATTACAGTTTCTACTGTTGTAGAAGTAGTGTATTTATTTTAGAACACAGTGAGAATTAAATGGCAATTATTAATGTTTCTGGGTAGGTGCTGGTACAATATCAGGACAATATTCTGAGCCTTATATGAAGGAAAATCCCCAAATGTGCATTTTTGTTTCTTTTCTCATTTAAATCGTGTACTAACTTCCAGTGGAAAATAATCAAAACATGCAACTATCTGGCAATGTTTTGGGGAGATATTCTTATTGCTCTATTTCAGAGAGAAATTAAAATAATCTATAACAAAAAAACCCAACAACAACAACAACCCCCCCCCCCCCCAAAAAAAAAAAAAAAAAAAAAAACCTGAGAGATTTACAGGTTTGCTTGATTTCTTTAGGACAATAACCATAAATAACTGAACTTTCTGTGAAAAAAAAAAAAGATTATTATCTACAAACCCAGAAAACCAACAAAACCAATAAACCCTGAATTTCTGTCTCTGTCCCCTTCCCAACCCTGCCACTGCATTTCCCCATGCTTGGGCAGGAAGCTGCAAGTGGTGTTTCCACAAAACTTTGTCAAGACTATTTTAAATGAAAACACTCTCATTTTTCCTACTGTCATTCAACATGAAGTGAATTTGTTGGCTCTTTCAGTTTCTAACTGGGCAAATATCTGTAGCATTGTTTTGAAATAATTCACGGCTGCTATCAGCCCTGAAGCCATTCTTTCAGGTGCTCCCCGGAGAGCAGCCCAAGCTCTTGCTGGGATACAGGCTATGCCAAGGCTGCCTCCAGAGTCATGTCCTTTAGGTTTGCATCTTCGTGATTAGGATGAACCAGCCTGAGAAAAACACTGTTCCCAAACATGAAACTTTCTGTGCCCTCACTGACAGGAAAATAACAATTTCTGTTGTGGTTTGCAGGTATTTTATCAGCAGGCGGGAAAGATATGTGGCTCCGAAATTTTCTTTATATCCCAAATGCCATTGAGACCTGGCCAGCTAGATCAGGTAAAAAGGTTTCCTGGGAATATCTGTCAGATGGCAACTGTAGTATGCAGTGTTAAAATATTTCTTCTGGCAGGAGTTTTAGATCTTGTTATAGTCAGTATCCTAGCGATGCAATTCTAAATACTATCACCCATGATGGCCACATTTTTCATGATAAAGCATATAAAAATAAGCAGACCAGTTGCTCACGTACTGCCAAAAGCTCCCTTCTGAATGTTTGCCAAACACTGCCTCTGTACCTCACGATTTAGGTTAAGGTACCTGCATAATTTGTGTCTGCAGCTCTTAGTGTTTGCTTCTAAAAATTCAGAGTTAAGTAGTCAAGATTTAAAGTAATGCAAGCATGAAGTATTTCTGTGGGGGCACAGATATGGGGAAGTTGCTGAAGCCAAGGGAAGGAGCAAATCAAATGGTTGGGTATGCGGCTCTATTGGACCTGCATTGACATAAACCTGTCTTTATCAGTGTTTTAATCATGTGTTGTGTAATTGCTTGTATTCCTTCAGTCATTGCTGGCTTGATCCTTTGGAAACCTCTCTCTCTGTTTCCGTTTGCTTTTATATGAAGAGGTGATAATATCCAATAATCAGTACATAATAGTCATCAATCAGATCAGTGCTGCACTCTCCGGCCGTGTGGCTTATGTTTGTATGTGGTAGTACAAGGGGAGGTGTTCCCCCAAATCCCCTTATGACTGTAAATGGCATGTGTGATTTTTGTGAACAGTTGGGTCTAATGTGTAAAAGCTTTTGGCAGAACCTATTGAATTTCTTTGCAAAAATACAGTTTAAAGTGGGTGTTCCAATGGTTAAGAAAAAAATGTGGATATCAGTGTCTGGACTGTGATATTCATTTTTTCTTGAACTTAAGGGTGTGCACCATTTCTGGTTTGCGCAGTGAGTTTGTTCTTTTGTTGTGTCGTGCAAGGGAGATCTCGTTCTGGTCAACACGACAAATTTCACCTGGTAATAACTAATCTTCAGCTTTGTCAATTTGAGTTTTACTCTGAGGCAAAGGAGCAAGGTTATAATCTGCAGAAACTGTGTAAAATAAATTCTCTCATGCCTTAGTCATTCTTCTGACTCTGTTTAACTTCAAAGGGAGCTTTGTATGTAGGCTGTGAAACACTTGGTCCAGTACCAGCCATAACAAGCACAAAACTCTGTAAGTACATTCACTTCATACTTTTACCAAAATCCGTTGAAACACTGGGATAACTTTCAGTACATACTTCATAACCTCTTTCGGGCGTTTCCCTGTATGTTATCCGAGGAGCATTACCAAACATTATTAAAAACATTCAAAAATGTTACACCGCCTGTAACTCAAGCTTGAGGGTCAGTGTCTTAGAGTCTGAGCAACTAGGATAAGGCAATACAGAAGTTAAATGTGGACTCTTCTAGACAGTGTCCTGGTGAGTATTTTGCTACTATTGATCGTGAGGCCTACGTTATTCAGTATACGAGGGGAAAACAGATGATAATTACTGAATGAGTTGAACATTCAGTACATATGGTTTTCAGGATTTGGTGAGAAAAGTGAAGAAGTGATTTTTCTGTTACCAACAATGAAGTATTCTTATTTCTGTGGCCAACTGGGAAGCAGAAAGCAACCATATATGGGCTGAAATTCTCTGAAGAATGTGCAATAAATAGATAGTTCAGAAGAAGGCTCCACAGGGTCTCATGAGCACAGCAGTTTGGGAGGGAGAGTCTATTTCCAGCTCAACAAATAGCACCACAGTACTTGTTTGTTTACTGTGGAGGAAAGACTAAGAGGAGTAAGATCTTAAAATAATAAATTCTCTCTTTGTGAAGCAGTGTAGCAGTAAAATCGTGGTCACAGATTAAAGGCATTACTTTTCTACTGGGAATTGGTGTTTTGGTAAGGTTTGGGGGAAGAATGGTGGCTTTTCATTTCACATTTGGACTCCCTTGTGCCTGCTGTCTTGGGTGCATGGTGCACTTGGCAGCATGGCAGAAGCAGCCCTGGTTGGGCTACCTGCCTGGCTTGGCTTGTGGAGGTAAGCAGTGGGCACTACAAAACTGACCTCTTTTGAGAACTATTGAAACCACATCTGCCTCACGCCAGCTTGGTAGACAGCAAGAATAAGGTGGAAGAAGCATGAAAGCCTGGTGCATCCTGTGGCGAGGGGCTTTTTGGCACAGAGCCAGCTCTGTTCAGGAGTTGCTCCCAGGCTTAAGGGTCAGCAGCAAAACTACAGGTTGCCCATTTTCTTTCCTTCTTTCCTATAGCCATGAAAATCTGGGACTTTGTAGGGTAAGATGTCCAAGCCTTGTGCTCTGAAACCTGAAAGTGGTACTGAATGTAGTGGCTGTACTCCAGATGTGTTTTGCTTGCAACACCTGGAAGAAAAGACAGACAGCAGCCTGAAGAGAGCAAAGGCAGTAGCCAGGCCGCTTTTACGGCATTGACTTTTGGACGGTGTGCAGCAATAGCCCAGTTGAGAGTTGCCCAGCGTCTAGACTTAAAATGTTAGAAATCTGGAAGACCATATTTTTCCAGTATGTGTTTTCTCAGATTATGGGGAAGTCTAAATTGCAGACTAGACACAAGTGCCCTGGACAGCACTGACGTCCTTGAGAGTGTTTCAGGCAAAGGGAGGGGAAATGAGGCCTCTCCTACTTGCATATCTTGCGTACTGTGTGTGGTCATCATGAACAGATCATCAAACGTCTTTGGCAAGGTCCCGCTGAGGACAATCCAGGTTTCCCTTCCTGTCACTTTTTAGAAACTGTACCCAGAAGGGTAACAAATGGTGAGAGGGAACTGCCACTTTCATAGGTCTTGGAGAGGCATCAACCAGCCCTGATGACGTCCTGCTGTAATAGCTGTAATTACTAAAAGAATTATTTATATTTGTCTCATTGCATCTGTTGTAATAGTTGTGGGTGGGTGCAGAATAAGGACATCCAACAGGAAGTAAGGAAATTAATGTGCTTTCAAAATTTTCCACGTACTTCCTTTTCTTTTTAAATTAAAGTTTTTAGACAAAAGTAGTCAAAGGTGTTTCTTTAGGAATGTCTGTGTTAATAAATTTTAAAATTTATCTTTCAAATCTGGATCATTGACAGGAGATCCCTTTGTCAAAGAAGGACAATTCACAGCACATAAAGTATTGAAAATCCTGGGACAGGCTGGATTTCTTGGTGTGGATAAGCCAAAAGGTATGAGAGCGCATAACTCCTGAGGATTAATGCTGACAGTGACAGACTCATTGCATTATCTCAGATTGTTTTTACCCCAAGTCCAAACATGGTTTGGAATTCAATATAATGTTTACTTGTATTCCCCAGTCATGGGCATGCTGGTTACCAACTGCGCGAACACAGAAAATAATGTTGCTGAGTGCGCAAGTTGATATTCTTCTGAATATAAATGTTAAAAACTTGCATGACTGTTAATTTAAAGTCAGTGAAATGAACGTCACTTCAATTTTCAACAGAAAAACCTGTATAATGATTTTTCTTCTGGATCCAGACACTTATGGCATAATCTCAATCTTCATTAAAGAAATCCCAATTTGAAGGCATTGAAAGTGTTGTAAGATTTGAGCTATTATATTTCCTTAACCTGTAACCTCTGCGTCATGGTGATGTATTCTGTCTTGCCATTCAGAGGATGAGGCTTGTGTGGGTTTTAGGCCATTATATCCTAGACTGTCTTTAAAAAGCACTATTCCAGCCAACAGAAGCACATACAGAACAAGAAGCTGATGACGCACATAGAAGGGCAGAGCAAGATTCATGTGTCCATATATATATTGGTGAGGAAAAAGGTCAGTTCCAGAGGGATAGGTGGTATTTCTGCTTTTCAGATAAAATACGTATCCCCTTAGTTTATTTGTTTGTACATAATGTAATATATTCTTGTTTTCTTTTCAAATGCTACTCTTAGACAACAGAAATTCAGAATTCAGAACAGGACAGATTCAGAATTCAGATTCAGAACAACAGAATTCTCTGTTGGTGTTTTTTTTTTCTCAGTTTTCTTAATTGTGGTTTAAAAGTTTAAAAAAAAAAAAGCAATTTTGCATAGGCAAACCTTTAGCAATCATGGTGAATTCAGAGCAGCCCAAAGCGACAACATTTGGACAGTTGACAGATAATCGTCTATGTGGAGCAGCTCACACAAACCTTAACTATGCCACACCACACCATCATGTTGCTAACGGGCAGGGTTTGAACTGTGGAACAAATTATGTCTTTTTACCACTTACTTCCAGAAGAAATTTTTCCTGTTGAAATGTACTTTCATATTCTTATACGTTCCAATGTGGAAGATTTTTCTTTTCTCTAGCTGTTCAGTTGTTGGAGCTCGCAGAACAGTTTATCTGGGATTGTCTGACAAATCCAATTAGGTCTGAGCTAGTACGTCTTTACAAAAATGCTGACAGTGTGAGATTATACTTAAGATCTATTTAAAAGACAAATAAGATTACTGGGGGAGGGAGAAAACCACCTCTACCTTCTGCTATTATTGTTAGATAGGCGGATTCGAAATGTGTCTCAGTGGGGTCTTCTTCCGTTGGTTGTAATAACGGTGCGTTGCGTGGCTGCCAGATTACAGCCCCATCTTGCTGTTATATTCATCTCAGGTCATGCAGAGGCCTCGGCTGGGGTAAGGAGCCTCAGGGCTGAGTATGCTGTGCATAAAACATTGTGGAGGTGGGAACTTCATGTAACGCTCACAAAATAGCTAGGATAAGAAATAACTAGAGTGAAATTTCATAATGTCACCAGGTCCAGCTTTGCTCTGTAACAGTACATCGGGTACATCCTGAAAGTCCTGAAACTTTCTCATGATGGTGAGTGAAACAGTCAGAAGTGTAGCAGTGCAGTCTCAACAGCAGGACTTTGGCAAAGCCTGGGATTATTTATCTTCTACACTTCTACAAAGTAATTATGTTTGCTGTATGATTAGTATGCACTGGTAGTAGTAATTAAAAATAAAATTAATTGCTATAACTTTTGTACTCTGCTCAGCCACTTCTATTATTTAACTTCCCTGTGCAGAGGAAGGGAAACCTTGAGAGATCTGAGGAAGCCAAGAGCAGCTGGGAGTTTTGGAGGCATGTTGGGGGAGGTCTGGAGAAGAGAGGTTAAAATGATTTACGGAGAGCAATTGCCGCACAAAGCTGTGTGAGTAACAACCTGTCCTACTTTCTCTTTCCAGCAGAAACCAAAATTATAATTATCATGATCTACCCCTTCAAACCCAGATCATAAAACGTCTCTTCAAAGAAGACTGAATTTTTCGAGTTAATTCACTTTAGTAGCAGCTACAGTTTTGAAGTGTGTGTCCAAATTTGTTTTCCAAGGTCATTCTGTCAAGTAGAGGGTTTTTTTTTTTCACTGTAAAATTAATTTTGAAGCTATCTGATTGGGCAGAAAAAGGTCACAAACTTGTTTTGCTTAGATAGAAGGAAACATCTGTTGGAACTCAGATTTGCTGAAAATGGACTTTTTCCTGTGTAAACATCATTCCCTTTATGAACAATGAGCTGCTTATTGGGAATCAGGTTTTTAAAGAACGTGCCTCACATGTATCCCTTGTCATTGGAAACTTTCTCCGTGAGGAGAATGTTTTGGGGCACTTTGTATTGTAAAGGCTCCATCAATTCCCACCATATGCAGCTGTGAGCTACAAACTTGTTAAGGTTTTTCCTGTATGTATTTTAACAGCTGTTTACAATTGTAGTGAATATTGGCTGTAGTACAGTAGTTCTGGATGTTAGTTGGAGGGATCATGTAAATATTGTGGGCAAGGCCCAGCCATGCACCCATAACTGGAGAATCCTTAAGGTGATTAGTGGATTTAACTTAGTACACTATTTGGTTAGTCCCCTGCCAGAGAAAGAGTCTTCTCTTTCAACAATTTCTTAGCACTGGTATTGCTTATGTGACTCAAAAATAGTGCATATTCTGGTCTTCCTTGGGAAAAAAGTGGATTTTGTTCCATTATATTAGGAAACCCTCCCTACTAGTAAAATACAGGCTGGAAAAGTGATCATAACTTCTGCATTAAAAGTGTCTTTTTGCTCTATGCAAAATGTGTTTAACAGAATCACTCAGTTCAGCCTTAAGTGTCTAGTTCGAGGGGAAAAAATAAAACCCAACATCTCTATATACTTATTATTCTTCATTTATGTTTACTGTGTGTTTCTCCTTAAATTACACAGTTTCTGGGCTGTTGAGGTACCAACAGCCCCAAAACCAAGAGCAGAAAATATTAGGGTAGGCAGCAAAAATATTTTAAACAGTCTTGGTAGTTGGCCATTGTCCCTTGCTAAGGGAAGTGGGTAAGACATACTCTTTGGAGTGTTTTATGGGTAGATTAGATGAGATATTGCAAAAGCTGAAAAGATCTGTGTGGTCATTTGTGATCTTAAGGTTTATGAATCAAAGGCTTGACTGTTGCTAAAGTATAGGATGTGTTGCCAAAGACACAGGCTCAAAAAGTACGTGTTATGTGCCTGTGTATGCCAACACAGATGATTAAAAGTTGATTTTATCAGCTGATGCAAAAGTACAGCAATCCTCTTTTAAAGATTCAGGGAATGCAAAAAGGAGGGGAGAGAAACGTTTGTAAGAGGGCAGTGTCTGGTGTTCTGCATATTCACATGACATCGCTGTGAGATGTGACTGATGCCCACTCTGGGTATTTCATAAATGTTTTCACTGGCAGTCCTGAAGGAATATTTAGCAAAATGCATTGGCACATAAAAATGACAGGCATGTCCAAATAGCAGCCTTCATTTATTTCTATCAAACACTTAGTGGTGCCCTTGCAGAAATATGTTTTTAAATATATAAGAAAGGTCAAGAAACGTGATAAGGCTTGTACACGGAGGGAAAGTATAGTTTTACACTATCTCCTTCCCCTGCTGCTGGAATATATGCTGAATATGGGACTGGGGAAAGTAATAAGCAGTACATTCTTGTCACTTGAGAAAGAAAAGCATCTGATGAAATAAAACATGTTCCAAATGATTGATTGCACTGCAATTGGAAAATGATGCAGTATCTTTCCTTAAGAAAGCCTGTTTATTGCAAGTATCTGTGTGTTTAATGTGGGGATATAGATCTAGATTACCCTCTATGATTAATTTTGTTGTTTTCTTCACATGTATACATTTCTCTGGCAAGATGAGACCTTCCGAGAGTTTGGCAGTGGTGAGCCGGTTGGAAAGTGCATGGTGTGCTTTCTCTTTCTTTTTTTCTTTTTCCCTTTCTGTAACACTAAGCCTTATTATTATAAGGAATGAGCAAAAGAAGGACCTGGGAGGAGCAGAGAATTCTGTCACTAGAAAAGGACTTAGTAGTTCAGGTGAAACCCGGTTTTATGACCTCTGTGAGTGTAACCGAAACAAACTTTTTCAGGTGTATATACGGATAGAAGCTAAGAGGGATGTATTTGGCAGAAGATAATTAACTTTCCCCAAGCCATTTTTGCCTTTTCTGTATGGCAGGAGAGGACATGCAGCAGTCCTTGTGATTGGTTTAGTAGATTCAGGCACAGCCAGCTGAATTAGTTGCTTGATCTCTTTCTTGTTTACAAAGTAGTAATTGCACTCTAAAAGTTGTAGAGAGAAGCCATTGTACCACGTTTTCAGGTCCCAATGAGCTGGTAAATCAGCCATGATTATATATGAGATATACCTGGTTTGCAATCAAGAAGAAAACTCAGTAAGCCTCTAAAAAACAATAGCACAAAATTAGTCACTGCTTTATTTGAATCAAATTGATGACAAAGTTAGTGATGAATGACAGTGGTTTGGAGATCTCAATCAGGTAAGTATAGAAAATTTCAGGTGCTTATCTGATTTTCATTTGGTGGATTGGATCGAAATCTCAGGGAAACAGCTTTATGTATGTGTATGTACAAGTTCGGTGTGGGTGAGACTTTTTCCCCCCCTCCCTTCTTGTGAAATGCTGACAGTTCCTGTCTACCATCTTGCAAGTACAGGATGAAATGCAATTGGAAATGGCAAGGAGGAAACAGTTTGTTTGCTGCACTTCACAGATCATCAAATATTTCTGATCAGCCAAGGAAGTGAATGCTTGAGTTCATCCTTGTTTTTTCCTGACCCTGCGCATGACTTGGAAACACGAGTGTTTCATTCTTTGTGGCTGGTAAGGAAGTACAGCAGTAACTCTGCGAATAGCTTGTTCATCTCTCAACAACAGTTTTTTAGAAACACCCAGCAGAGAACAATCTTACTGAAGGACTGTGAGTCTTTGTGGAAGAGATAATCTTCCTTTAGAGGTGCGGTTGATAGAGGAATCAGATTAGTTCCTGGGATTCTGCTTTTGTATTTGAGATAAGACAAATTCTCACGCTTGTGACTTGTAATAAAGGACACCACCATAACTCATCCAGTTCGGGTATGTGTATGCTAACACTTTAGGGGCAGATTTCTGGAATTTCTAGGAATTTCTGAAATCTGGAACATGTACCACTGGTAGTTGCAGGTTATGTCAAGATGAGATTAAGAAAGAATTTAAAAAAGCCTCTTTCCTGGAAGAAGTTAGAAGTGTCTAAATGGGAACAAATGCCTAGCTATGTACATGCAATTGAACACTTGAGCTCTTGATACTCACTTCTCTCACAGCATACCTGCCATGCCAAATTTCCTTCTGTGTACCACAAGCTTCACACAAACTAGCAGATTCATGTGTATCTTGAAGCTGACTAGGAGCACTTAGTCTCTGGTTGTAGCTGACAGAGAGTTACAAACAGCTGTCCCCGTTCCACACCGCAGGTGGTGCAGGAGAATCTTTCCTTCTTTCCTGTACTAGATTTTAGGTTAAGCATGCACCAACTTTAGTGCTTTGTATAAGGCTTGTTAATGAGGTTTTAAGGTTGCACAAAACCGTATGTATTCATATAACAAGTGAAGTGTCTTGCGGGACAAGACGCTTGTATGTGTCTTTGGGGGAATGCAGTCCAGAAATAAATACGGAAAAAGTAAGGAGAAAAAGTACAGATACAGCGCTGATATTGTTGGAAGGTCACGCTGAAGTGGTGTCAGAGTGAGAACCTTGGTTTCCAGAATCCAAATTGTGGTCTCATCTACTGCCTAACTGGTTCTGTCTTTTTTTATGTACTAATGCCTCAAGTTCAGAACAGATGAATCTCATCCCCAGCTAGAGTTTTCTCCCTAAAGCTAAAGTCGCAACAATAATAGTTTTCTTTCTTCTATAAAAATGTGCGAAGAGGACCTATATATCACTCTGAAGTCCAGGTGCTGAATCAGGAGCCAGATCTAAATTTGACTAGTTGGCACTGAAGTGGACCAAAAGCTACAGGGTATTTCTCAACATAACATCATGATAAAACACTGAAAGAAGCAATCAAGACTCTTAGTAGTACCTTGTGATAATTTCTTTGGAGATTGACCTGTTTCAGCAGCTGTGGACTAAACACTCTTAGATAGAGTTGAATACTTCAATTAATTTTTGTGACTTGTTTGTTTTATCTGTTTGTGGGATATTCTTGTTTTTGTTTTCCTCCTATTCCATGCTTCTGAAGGTCTCTGTGTGTAAGTTTGGTTTGAATTCCTTTAGTTTTGTAGAGAATTGTTGGGTTTGGGGATTTTTGAAGAGGCCAATCTGGTAAACAATCTGATGTTCTTAATCTTTTAATTGCGAATAGGAAGAGAGTACACACTAGAGAGAGCAGCTGACTAGATTAAAGAAATATGAAATATAATACCTGAGACATTATGAAGTAAGACACACTGTTTGGGAGTTTCTATTAAAGGGATTGAATTTATCCTTGTACTTCTGTGGATCAAATGACAAGGCTGTCTCTTGACAGAGCAAGGGACAATGAATGGGCTTATACTAAAATAACCTTGGTATCATAACTCTCTTTAACTTATACATAACTGTCTTGTCCCATTCTCAAAAGTTTGATGCTGGATTCTTGATGTCTGTCATATACTCAGATGGCATAACTGGAAAGCTTTCTGAAAGGTATAAACACACCTTATATGTTTCGAGACATGTCAGTACACCAAGTGTGGAGAGCATGGGAAAATTATCTTTGTGAAATGTAGGCTTGTTTTGCTTTTACCCACTCACTTTTGCATTATTAACTGCCAGGAGTGAAGGTTTGTATCTTTCCTGGGGCTGAAATGGGGGAAAACATTGTGAAACAGTCATTCAGAGGTTGACATGGAAAATGTCTGAAGAGCTGTGACTTTTCAGCACTTGCAGATCCCATAAGTCAATAACCAAATCACAAACTTCGAATGCCACCTGGCTTGAAGAGAGGGCTGACAAGATTGCAGTAAGACTGCATTGTTCCTAGCTAAGTGTTTCTATGCCAGAACATATATAGCTGAATAAGAAGAAATAAGGAAAGAAAAAGACAATAAATATATTTAGTTTTGATTTCTCTATTCTGATATAACATTTCTAATCCCTAGTGATCCAGTTCATGCAAAATCATAAGCATCATTAATAATCTAACCCCTGGAGATCTTGTGTAAGCTCTTAGTCTCTCCAGCATCTGGAATGAAGTTCAGAGGTCTCCATACAAGTGAAATGTCTTTTTGTACAAGTGAAAAACAGGTCTTGGCTATAGCTTTCTCCCTTTCTGACAGGTGACTAACATTGCAGCCATGTTTGTGCATCTGATTGTTACCCTTGCAACACAGCTGCAGGGCTTCCCCTGCTGTAAACTGCACTCATGGGGATAATGCTAATCTTTTTTGGCATGTATCCCAGAAAGGAGGACAGGCAAAGGCATAGAACCAGTATTTGTGAACCTCCAAGTGACAGACAGCTTGCTTACAGGATAAGTAATGCTGTCAATGTTTAATAACTTCATATGATACATGGTAATAGAAAGATGTCAGGAAAGGAGAGCAATATAAGGAATTTAGGTCCTTGGGATATTAATACTTAAATAAAGTTAGAGCTGGCCATTTGTGGCTTTCTCATCTGATGGTCTGGAACAAGTCAGTTTTGAGGTAAAGATGCAGAGAACTAAAATTGTGGTGTTTTTAATCATGCTGTTTTGTGTGAAATACATATCACCATTTCACCATGCACCTGGAATTAAGCTGTATCTAGGTATGTGGCATGGGACTGCTTTGACTGCATTCTTTACCCTCATGTAATACTGACATGCACATCAGAGACTGCATGATACCCCCTAGTAAGTGAAGCAGGACATTAAAGAAATGGTTTTATGGCAAAAATATTTCTAAAGTCTTTTAAATTGGCCTGAGAAATATTTGGAGCGTACACTCTGATGTGTTAGCATAACCATGTCGAAAGTCTTTTGCAGGTTTAGTGTAAATAACTCACTGATTTGTAGATTTGTGGTTGGTCCAAACAATCAACCCATATACCCTTAGTTTCTCAGTTGATTAATAAATGTTAAAAACATCAATTGTGTTTGAAGTGAAGACACGTTGGAGGCAGGAGTGAGTGATGCTTTAAAACTTCAAAAATTGTTCTTCTGACTGAACGATCTGACCAGTACAAGACAACTGTCTGGCTCGTTTGTGGGGAGGAAAACAAGTATTTGCTGCCATCGTAACTTGAAATGCATTATTTACCATGTGCTTCACCACTCTGAGGATTGTGTGAATTCTTAAGTGGCATGTGCAATCTGAGAGGGAGGCTTAGGTGTGTGCAACTGCTCTGTCCAGATGTAATACATACCCCGTGTGGAAAAGTTACAGTTTGTCCTGCATAGTACTTTGCAGGGATAAGCATGATTGTATATACATTATAAATTCATATATACATTGCAGTAAAACATGTTTTATTTTATACACATTTTTGTATCTGGAGAAGGAATTTTTTATGATTTTTGTGGCTTTAAAACTCTATAGAAATTTAAAAAACAAAATTTCCATCTAGCTGGATCTGTCCATTGTTGCTCAGTTGTTGGATATTATTTCAAAGGCCTGTCCCCACTTTCTGTGCAAAGTTCATGTTTCAAATCTTACTATTTAAAATAACACTGCTGTAGCCCAGTGCTGAGATACCGTAACCACTGCTGTTAAGAGTTGAGGTCCCAAGGTAACAACTCCTCGAGTTCCTTAACAATCCCCTTTGTCTCGCTAGAGACAGAAGGAGTTTAAGGGGAAAGAAGAAATTCTCATCTCGGTCTGCGTTTGGGAAACTGAAACGAACTTTAATGAACAATAAAGCCACACAACTATACACTACTATATCTATATATATATATACACACACGACCGAAAACAGGGAAAAAAACTGAGAGGACTCAGACAACCAGGTGCAGAGGGAAGAGGAGCAAAAGTTTTTAGCAGTCTTGTTCAAGGTCAGATCTCTTGGCAGGCACCCAGCAACGAGGTGGGGGTGAAAACCTTGCAGCTGCTTCCAGACAGAGAAAGTGAAATCCTTCTCACGGCGAGATGGCAGGGGAGAAACCCCCTCGCAGCAAATTTAACAGCAGGAAAACTCCCTGCACGGAACGGCTGGGAGTCCGGATATCTCACCCGATTCCAGACGAGACTCACGGCAGGAATCGTTCACAGTCTGTGATCCTCAGCGATCTGGGCGTGCAGGCCCGCAGGTCTCGGGCCTAGTTGTTCGCCAGGTCGGGCCTAGCCGGGCGTAGTCGGGCCTAGTCGGGCCTGGTCGTCAGCCCGCAGACCCGTGGCAGTGCTCCCTCTGTGAAGCCGTCCGGAAGTGAGAGAGAGAGACACTCCCCTGGCCTGCTGCTTTTAAAGGCTCCTGATGTAACGTTACGTTCACCCGACTCCCCCAACCAATCGAATGCGGAGTTATCGTACTGCATGGAATAATTCTATTTGTCCATTTCCCAAAACAAGGAAGCTTCAGCTCAAACCAGAACAACTGCTCAGGAGACTTGCTGCAAGGCTTTCTACAGTGAAGTCTTTTACTTGTTATTCTGCCGAATAATTGTCACTGCTGTGGCAATTGCTGTGGTGGGAAGGCTGCTCTGAGGTGCTCACGTGTATGTACCTCAAAGTTATAAATACACGGAAACCTGCGCCCAGATTTAGAGTTAGTAAGGGGTTCAGGTTGGTTCCTCTGCATGAGTGGTTCCCTCAGGCAGAGGACAGCAGTCAGTTTACAAGCCAGCCATGGAGCTTGGCCTGGGGAGCACTGTGCCCGCAAGTGAACATTCCTGACCCCAGAGCTTTGGCGGTCACAGGCTGCTTGTCCTGGTCATCTTTTAAGGCACTTTATTCTTTAGCTAAACAGACTTCTTCTGGGTCATTTGCTCTTTCATTTACAGGGATAAACAAAATGATAAATGTAATATTTTCAGTGCTTAAGAATATACGGGCTGAATATTCACAAGTACTCACCAGTTCTGATTAACATTTTTTAATTCTTTCCCAGATTCATTGTTTTCATAATTTTTTATTCTCTCCAGAGGAATTGAGTCACATTGTGTGTCCGTTGGATGAAAAAGGAGCTGTAAATTAATGTTCAAAACCACACTACTGTGATTGTTATCCATACGACCTCCCTATAGGCTCAGACAGCCACACATACAAACAGCAGAGAAGCGTGGGCTCTGCTGCTTCTGTGCTGCTGTTACAAGAAGCAGCAGCCACTTCACCAGCATTGCTCTGAAATTTGTTGCCAATTACTCGTTCTGTAACATTTCCCAAGAGCTGAGGGGGGTCAGCGGTGCATTGGAGCTGGTGGTATCCCAAGGGTGGCAAGGCTGAGCTGCGCTGGGACGTACTAGACATAAGTTGTCTGTCTGACGTGTAAGTTTTCTGTCTGAGCGAGTGCTCAAGGTTCTTGCCTGACACATAAAATTTTTTAATCTGGACTCTTCTGTATGCCACTAAATGAGTAATCATTATTTTGGCTTATTTTCACATGAATAAGGATTATTCATGGGTCAGGGAGTTTTTACAATTAGCTTCATCGTCCTGTTCCTAGAAGCCATGAATGGTCTGCCAAGCAGACAACTTCTCAGCAAAGCACTTAGATATATGCTTAAATATTGTGCTTTAAGAAAACAATATTTGAAAGTGCCCCTTTCTAAAAGAAGAATTAAATCTAGAATGCAAGTTTATCCAGTCTTTTTAAATCTATCGTAAAATAAATGTTTGGACTGTTTCTCATGGACACCATATTCCTGGCAGTTGTCAAAGTCTACCAGAAAAGCTGGTGGTCCTTGGCCTGTCAGCTACTACTCAAACCTTTGATCATACAGCACAAGATAGCTTTAACCCATTTTTTGAAATATATGCCTAAATGCATTAAATGTCTGGTCTTATTTCTTTGGTTCCTCAGGGACAAGGCTGTGAACTGGTTGCCACTTGGTATTGGGTACTCACACGTCAGCTGTTTTTTCTAATGTAATCTCTGATGTCCAAGGAGAACAGCACAAACATTGTTTCCTGCAAACTGTGATCCAATATAGAGAGGACATTGATAAGATATGATGGTCGATAGCTATTTGTCATAGAATTTTGGCTGAAAGCAAAGGAAATTATTTGTGCTTGAGTTTTTCAGAGTTTCTTTTTTTTTTTTTTTTTTTTACCCAAAAGGAACATAAACAAATGTGCCTTTTTGAAGCTGCTGAAGGATTTTGAGTTTTTCAAGAGTTTTTTTTTTTTTTTTTTTTTTTACCCAAAAGGAACATAAACAAATGTGCCTTTTTGAAGCTGCTGAAGGATTGGTTTGTTTGGGTTTGGGGGTTTGTTTGGGTTTGGTTGGTTGGGGAGTTTTGTTTTGTTTTGTTTTTTTAAGTCCTGCTTGGGTAAGATGCTGTCTCTGCAGACTAGTATCAGCATGCTGGAAGTTTAACATAGTAGTCTTAGCGGTACTAGTATGTAGTAGTCTTTTTTTATCTGGTCTCCAGCATGTATTAAAAAGAGTAGTGCGGAGGTCATGTTTAAGTGGAAACACACACAGTTAACATTCTGGTCAAACTAGAGCAGGTGTCACTGCAATCTCCATGGGAAATGGGTGCACCATGCCATGTAAAAAAGAAAGGATGGGAAAATACCACAACTCCAAGGCTCTATGAAATCGTGTCAGTCTTAGGAGCACTGAGCAGGACTGGTGGATTAGGTGTGCTGGGCAGAGTTTGTGGCAGTCTTGCCTCTGTGTTGTGATGCCAGTGAAATCTGAGTAGGTGTCTCAGTTATTTTGCAGCTGACCTTGTTGGCGGAGACCTTTGGAGGAGATGCGTCAGAAGATTAATGGGGCAGAGGTTTGGGAGTTGGCATGGCGCAACAGGTTTTGTGAGGAAACAAGGGGAAGAAGAGGCAAGAGGGTGTGAAGATTTAACACTTTTGTTCCAGATGTGTTTGGGTTTGTGCTGTCATTTGGTGCTGTGCATTAAAAGAGTGTGGCCAGCAGGTTGAGGGAGGTTATCCTCCCCCTCTACTCTGCCCTGCTGAAGCCACATAAGGAGTACTGTGTCCAGTTCTGGGCTCCCCAGCTCAAGAGGGACAGGGAACTACTGGAGAGGGTACAGCAAATGGCTACAAAGATGATTAGGGGACTGGAACAACTGTCTTATGAGGAAAGGCTGAGATTCTGTTTAGCCTGGAGAAAAGAAGACTCAGAGGGGTTTTTATCAATGCTGATCAAAAGGGCGGGTGTCAGGAGGATGGGGCCAGACTCTTTTCAGAGGTGTCCAGTGACAGGACAAGGGACAATGGGCACAAAGTGGGACACGGGAAGTTCCATCTAAACATGAGGAAAAACTTCTTTCCTTTGAGGGCAGCAGAGCACTGGGAACAGGCTGCCCCGATATGTTGAGGAGTCTCCTTCTCTGGGGATGTTCAAAGCCTACCTGGATGTGTTCCTGTGTGACCTGCTCTATATGAACCTGTTCTAGCAGGGAGGGGTGGGGGGGTGGAGGGGGTTGGACTAGATGATCTACAGAGGTTCCTTCCAAACCCTACCATTCTGTGATTCTGTGATTAAAAAGTCATTATCATCTGGAAGTAAAACCGCTTCATCCTGTCTAAAGAAAACAATAAATAGAAAAAGCGGATGTCAGTTTAAAAAAAATCGTGGAAAGGAAGACTGAATTAAAACCTCATATTTTTTTACTATTTTCCTTCTGTCCACTCAAGAAACCCTTTAAATTCTTTAATCTTCTAGCATTTTTTTCCAGTAATATAAAGAGTTTGGAGCCTTTTTGGAATGCAGAGAGTTGTTTAAAAGTATCTGTTTATTTGAATTGTTAGCCAACTGCAAAGGACAGTGTGATAAGCAAAGTGTCTTCTAAACATCAGAACTGTACATACACTGAAATTTAATACCACTTTTCCATTTTACAGAGTCAGTTTTGAAATCAGGCTTCAGTGTCTGATACAAATCCACCCTGTGGTCTGTTCTGGGTCATGTCTTCAGCGCTGGCAGGCAGGAGCCAGGAACACATCACAGCTCTGGGGGAGGGCAGGAACATTTTTGCACAGAACCTTTGAAACACCATGACCTGTGTACGTGTGCTTTCCTTGAGCCTGTGAAACTGCCAGGAAAAGTGTGCTTGCCCAGCATGTCAAGCATTTCTAAACTAGCTTCACTTGTACAGCTGAACAGGGAAACCAAGGGTGGAATTTGTAGAAAATTTCTTTCAATGAGTATCACAGGGGCAGGTATTTGAGTTCTCTATGGCATCATGAAATGGTTTAAAAATCTCTGAAGGTGACTTCAGCCAGCATTTCTTCTGCTTCCTATTCTACATGTCAGAGGAAATGAATGAGACTGTTATGCTCACCCTCACTTTATTATTCAAGAAATGGGGTCTCTTGGCAGAGGGGAAGATCAGTGGGTAATAAACCTGCTGAAAGGAAATTTTTTTTTTCCTTTTCACATTATGTATAACCTGTGAAACTCATCCCGTGGAAATCACAAGGAGCTGAGTTTAATAGGAATTCAGAAGCTATTACATACTTTTATAGCTGTTGGGACCATTCTCAGTTACTTCAGGGAGGGTAATTGTATTTCCGATCTTCAGCTACTCACTTACTCAGCTGGTGGACACACCATTTCACAGCTTCTTATACTCTGTGGCCTTTACTGGCTCGCTAATTACCCTCCTGAATAGCACATCTAGCATTGCTCTGTGTGCTGGGGTCTAGGGCTGGCACGGATAAAGTAGCATGTAGGTGGATAATAGCAAGTAGGTAGATCAAAGCTTTAGTCCCGGCAAGAGGTTGTAGTTTTATGCCAGAAATCTGGACTTCATCCCATGACATTAGTAACACCCTAGGTTGAGACGTGGTATAGGATGTTGGTCACATCTGCCTGCCTGAGAGCAGAGCTCATCTTTGGTTACGGCAGATGCTGCTCAAGAGCGGGTTTTGCTCCTCTGGGT